>NW_019472041.1:0-3900 GCF_002814215.2 Seriola lalandi dorsalis
GGTGGGGACGGTGTTGAAGACGAAAGGCTCGGCTGCCACGCCTTCAACGGACGAGTGAGCTCTCTGAGTCAGACCGAACGCTTCCATCATGTCAAACCCTGAGACCACAAACACGTGTCCGGAATAAATTGAGGCAACATGGTCACATTTTCTTCTTTTTTTTTTTTATCTGATGTTTAAATTCTTCAGAACAAGCCTTTTAATGAAGGAGCTCGAAGTGATGTGTGACGACAGCTTGTCTCACCTTTAACGATGCTGTTTCTGATGGTGACTTCAGGGCACACTGCAAACACAAGAGGGCAGTGTTGAAGCAATGAAATCCAGGCTGCACACAACGGAGGCTTTTTCAGTCCAGACAAAAAACACCAGTCTCACGGGCTCAAGGTTCATTACGAGGAATTTGCTACTTGATCAAGGACCATTTGATAAAATCACCTCTAAATGAAGATGCTATCAGATGTGATGATGAAAGGACTTTGTATTTTGATGATCTCATTCACATGTGTGTGGTTTGATTTGGTGGTTACACACACATTTCATTTATACTGACAAATAAAGTCCCAAGTAGTCCTCAGGATTACTATGAAATGGATTTCAGTCACATCACCGACACCACCTGTCAAACATTTCCTCGTTGTGTTAGTGTCTGATGGATTCCTTCATTTTCCCGAGGACCTGCTGCAGGCTTCTCAGGAGCCACTGGACTCCAGATTAAATTCTCTGCTCAATTTGGACTGAAATGATGTCCCCAAAAAGAATTCATGTTCTAATCAGACTCCTTACGACATAAGAGGATGATGTGTTGATTATTCACCTTCGTTGTGGATGGGATACATCCAGGGATGGATGGGAATCCTGGCTGGAGCTTTGGCTGTAAGAGGAACAAGAAAAACCAATAAAGACGCATTTAACTATTAACAAAATGTCAAGACTTCTACTGTATGAATCTGTCAACAGAAACCGTCACAGCTGATGAGTGATTTGGATCATTATCTGCAGGTAAATTATTTATTTAATAAGAAAGTCATAAAAACAGATATCCAGCCTTTCTGGTAAGCAAAGTAACTACAACATCTAACACACTGTCTGTTACCAAGTTTAAATCAAACCTGTTGGATGCAGGATGGACACAGCGGCGCCTTCTGCTGAGCCGAGGAGCGAGTGCACACTTATGCGATACAGAGTCTCTGGTTCCAGGTCAGTGAAGCAGTGACTGCTGCTGGACTCATCGACCGTTTCCTCCTTTGTGTCCTTGTCTATACACACAAACGGACAGGATACACACGTATTCACACCGGCGGGTAAATTAACATCGGTCTCTGAAACGGCGTTAAGTACATGGAGTCGCCAGTTACTATGGATTTTACTATAGATTACCTTTAACAGACTGGATGACAATACGATACCCATCCACGGCAGACACCGGTCTCCAAGACACACAAATGCTGGAGTGGTCTGACCTGACCACACTCACACTGCTCACCCGCAGACTGGCTGGAGAGAGAGAGAGAGGGAGAGAGACACACACAAAGAGATACATACAAGAAATCATATTTACATACAGAGACGCCGGTGATGAAGAGAAAAGTCAGCAAACAGAACAAGGACCTTCAATAAGTAATAACACAGAGGACTGGATGTTTGAGATTACAACCTCATTTTACATTCTGTGTTTAAGATATTCAGCACGGCTGGTGCGTGTGAAAATGGTCCTAAACTTTGATTTAACAGTTCTGAGGAGATTTGTTTAAATCAAAATTAAAATTAATTATTTGCCTGTTTGTGAGCTTTACCAATAACTGATGAGAAGATAAAAATCAACATCTTTCTTTTGTCGTCCTGTGCTGCAAGATAACATATTGACAGGTTTTTAGTTGACCAATTAAATCTACATATTGACATATTATGGCATTGTAGATGGACTGTACCAAGGGTTTCCCTCTGAAGCGATGTCATTTTTATTTTTATATTTCTAACGTGTCTTCCACATAAACCTGTCGGCGTGTTAGCATTTAGCATGAGACAAGCTACAAGTTCAAATCTAGTCTCTTTTTATCAGCAGGCGAGTATTTCAAAGTGTCTGACTCACTGGTTTTGCCCTGAGCTGAACCACTGCCTCCTTCTCTGTTGCGGTACTCAGCGGTGACCAGGATGCTGTAACGTGTGTCTGGCTGTAAAGACTCTAGCACCACCCGCTTTTCAACACCTGGGACCAACACCTGTAGACAACAAACCCACCCTTCAAAATCAAGCGTTTAAAGCAAAACATCTGTTGACACGGATGATTTTCTGTCCAGCAGGATGAAGGACAGAGCAGCTGGAGAGGTGATGATTACAGCTCACTTACAGTGTCGTCCTGGGTTTCAGCTCCAGTCAGCGCAGTGTAAGACACGCGGTACCGGAGGACGTGAGCGTTGGGAGGCACCCAGCTGACCACGAAGCTGACTGCAGTCTCCTCGGAGACTGACACACTGGCTGGGCCTCCACCAGACACTGCAGGGATGAAACACAGAGATATTTAGACTTAATACAAGATATATTCAGGAAGGCTTTTGGCACCTTTCTGTGTGAAAATCTCAGGTGATCAGCAGGTTGAGAAATACTCAAGCACTGGAGGATTTTCTGTCATGATCTGCCCCCTCCATGAACTTTGTTTGGACTTTTATGTCCTGTTTTATTTTGAAAATCACTTACCCTGTTTGCCCATTGTTGTTTTGTCTTTGTGATTTGTTTTCCACCCTAATGTGTTTCACCAGCACTCAGTCTGTTTGTTCCTGTTCAGCCCTCCTGATGTTTCCTGATGTTTCCTGATGTTTCCAGATGTTTCCTCAGTTTTGAGTTTTTGTTTTTCCTTCCTTTTTTCCCTTCTGCAGCACTTTTCTCTACATTTTTGGGCTTTTTGTGTTGATTAAACTCTTTTAGCACCTACCGGCTTTTGTTTGTGCTTGTTTGCATTTGGGTCCAGAAATCTTTGACATCATAACATTTTTCTTTCCAGATAAAGACCTACTAAATATAATAAGTTGATATTTAGTGAGAGAAATGACTCTCCAGTGCTGCTGATGATTAGTAGATTAGTGTGTGGGTGTGACTCACAGGTACTATAGCGTATGGCCACAGCTTCGCTCTGAGCTCCATCTCCATAAAGTGCAGACAGAGAGATCTGGTATTCCTTATCGTCCTCCACCCCCTCCAGGATCGCCCCTTCGCTCTCACCGCTCACCCTCAACTAAAATGCACAAACAGGGATAAAAACAGCAACACGTTATTAACATTTTATATTAATCATTAGAAAACATTACACCCTCCCACCCTACGTTAATCCGTCCTCACCTGTCTCAGGTCTCCTCCACTGAGGGAGATCCACTTGATGAGGTAGGACACAACATCATCAGCTGCAGCCTCCCAGCGCACAGTGATGTCACTGCCTGAGAAATTAGACACCCTGAGGTCTGATGGCGAGGGCACCTTCACTAGGAGACGAGGAAATGTGTAAGGAAAAAAAAAAGAGTTTCATTTAATGTTGCTATCACACAAGATAGTTCCCTTGACACATTAAATTGAATGTGAGATGATGTGTTCAAGCACATGTACGTGTGTCTTACGTGTGGTGACGTTACTGGTGAGCGCCGCAGAAAGGCCTTGTGGGTAGTGAGACTGGACTGAAACCCGGTATCTTGACAAAGAGGACAGGTTCTGCACCAGCACCGAGATCAGCCCTGTTACCTCCACCTGGAAAGATATCTATCATGAATGACCGACAGACTGCGGCTGCGGCAACAGTATTGAAACAGTACAGACAACATTTTTAAAAAACAACAGACCTACTGGCTCAAATTAAGGTTAATAAGATTTTAAACTTCTAAAGTGAAGTTAAAAAATAATTCCAACATGTGTAGC
>NW_019472042.1:0-1450 GCF_002814215.2 Seriola lalandi dorsalis
CAGGTACAGACTGAGAGGGGGAGTGAGGAGAAGACTGAGAGAAGGAAACAGAGAGAAAAGAGAAAAAGAGGATTTAAAAAAATAAATAAATAAAAAATCACTTCTATGAAACTGCAATACAGCAACTCATGCTGACACCTTATTCCAGGGATACATGATTCAGGATTTGGGCATTAATCCAAGTAACTCAAAATGAAATGAAAGGCAAGGATGTAAATCTTGTTGTAAAACTTCCTGGAAGCAATGAAGTCAAATTTAATTATTGCAACACTGCAGACCTTGGTCAAAGTCACTCATCAGCACAGCCTTAAAGGAACAGGTCAGCATTTTGGAAAAGAAATAAAAAATAACACCATAAATATCAAGAAATGAATTCTGACATGTAACCCTAAAATTGTCACTTTTACATTTCTGATCGAGTATGTTAAGCAAGATACAACAAAATAAAAACAGCTTTTGTTCCCAATTCATTTTTCACTTTGGACAGACCAAGGCTAGCTGTTTCGCTCTGCCTCCAGTCTTCATGCCAAGCTGCACTAAATTGGTCCCGACTCACGAAGAAAGTGAATAAGCATATTTCCCAAAATGCTGAACCATTCCTTTAATTCTTGCCTGACGTGCTGTCTACAACAACAGCAATTAGCAATGCCACTGAAAAGTAAAAGAAAGTACAGTTCAGCGTTTTTGTTTGTTTGTTTGAAACCTGGAAATTCATAGGAATGTATTCTATAGATTAATAAATATCCTTAACAGCACACATATCTGCTGCTCTGCAGTTTTTTCTCCATTGTTCTGTTCGGTTTCTGTTTTTTTTAACCTTGTTCTGAGCCGAACCACCAACACAAGAGGAGGCCGTATAACTGGTAAACATCAGTTTAAAACAATCTTTTTCTTTTAAATAATCTGGGTGTTAAAACACGACCATCTATCGTGTTCAGGTGCTGATTCAAATACTATTATTTATTATAGTTTTTTATTTGTTACTCACAGAGGAATATTGCAACATTTGCCAATTTGGGCTTACAAAAATGTAACTTTTCTTAATGTAATTAATAAGATATTTTAACAGAAGTAGTTGACAGAGCTGTGAGTCCTTTGGGAGTCATTTTCAGCAAAAAAACCCCCCAAAAAAAAGACATAATAAGAATTGATAATAAGTGGCGTCATACTAACATGACCAGCTGTAGTCTGCAGTGGGTATACATCCTCTGTGGGGCTGACCTCCTGCCTCATCACCCATATCGGCTCAACAGGCTGGTCAGGTGTGTAGGGGGAGCGTATCGTCTTAGTCTTCACCTCCTCAATCGCCTCCTTGATGTCTTTAATCGCCAAGCTGATGGCGTCTCCTGAGCCCCTTGAACCTTCCTCCCCTGGGGGACCCATCATATTCCGCTCCTCCTGAGTCTCACCTGAGCTGCTCTGCCCAGACGAGGGACTCTTGTCCTGGGTG
>NW_019472043.1:0-1788 GCF_002814215.2 Seriola lalandi dorsalis
GGCTGTTTGAGGGTGAAGATTTGATTTAAGAGTTAATGTTAGGATTAGTTTAGACAACGAAGGTCCTCACATGTATAGAAGTGACAACACCTAAAGAGCTGTGATGTTTGTCGTTTGATCAAAAAGTATCAATGCACTTCTGATCATTTCCTAAATGTTTGGATGTTTATTTACCATTTTATTTTGTTTTTGTTTGCTGCCGTTTACTTCCTGTCTTCATGCTGTTTTCCATCCGGTGTGATTGTCTGCCCTGTCCTAATGTGTTACAAACTGTTACACCTTGTTACCTGCTCCCCTTGTGTGTATTTAGTCTCTGTGCTCCCAGTTGTCTTTGTCAGTTCTTTTTTGTTCCTGCTGAGTTTCCCCTGGTGTCTCATGCTCCTGTTCAGTTCCTCTGGTTTTTTTTCCGTGTGCTTTCATTCCTGTTCCTGAGTTTTTCTCTACAGTTTGGATTTTCTGAGTTATGTTTTCTTACCAGTGCTTCAGTTTGCATCATCTTCTTGTAACTCTGTTTTTGTTGTTAAATACCCTCCTTTGCCCTGACCTGTGTTTGTCTGCATTTGGGTCCAGAAATCATAAATCCATGACATTAGGGCTCTTTTTGTTGGTTGGTTGGTTTAAATAAACTGAGATTATAACATTTGCTGCTGTTCAATGTACAGGTATTTGATAATGTACATGTGTGGCATTCAATATGAATTGAATCGCTGACAGCAGAGTTCTTGATTACAGATCTTTTTGCCGACCGACTAGTATCGTCCAGGTGCTGTCGCACCTCCGGTCCTTAAACTAAACTGTGTGAAGTTGCTCATTAGTGTGTCGTAGTGTTGTTGGCCCCCGCCCCCGCCCTCCTCCACTCACCCTGTTGATCAGCTCTCCCACCATGCCGGTCCAGCTGCCGTTGGGCTCCGGGGCTCCGTACAGCCCGTCGTCCACCAGCTTGATCTTGAAGGAGAACTTCAGGATGTCGGCCAACTCCCGGAGCATGTCCACGCAGAAACCCTTGTACTGGTCGTTACCCTGGAAGTCCTGGTAGTTGGACTTACGCATGACGTAGGGGTTTTCCTGTCAGGAGGGATGTGAGAGCATGCAGCTGATCCAAAGGAGGAGTAACACCAAGCAGTGATTCTTCATGATACAACACGTACACATTTAAAACATTTTTTAATTACCAGTATTGTGGTGACAATTAGTGTCTTGTTAGCCAGCGTCTCTGATGCGTTGAGGTCCAGGGAAGTGGAGTTCATGGCCAACGTGTTGTTGGAGTACCAGGTACCAATCTGTTCACCCGGGAGGAAGATGAGGAAAAGGATGAGTTAGGAGAAGGAGAGGAGGAGGTGAAGGTGAAGGCGACCAAACCTGTCTCGACAGATCAAAAAAGTTGACTCCAACTTTGTTGAACTCAACCTGTGTGTCCAGGTTTGGCCACAACTGAACGTATTTCATAAACTGTCAGGAAATATTGCATAACCACTCTGTATTTCCCAGGTCTCTGTGGTGTTTAGGTGGTCATGGGTCACAGGTACATCCATGACATGGAGTGGGGCAAAAGAAAAAGGAGAGCGAGGTCAAAGGAGAACAAACAAAGTGTGTAATAAAAAGGCAAACAGACACACACAGAGGCCGTGAGACAGGCAGACAGAGGAAGCTGCAGAATCAATGGTGAAATCAATGAGGGTGGATCCCGCTCCTCCCGGCTCATTCAGCAGGTTAAATGAGGTCATAAATACAAACTGCAGCATGTAAATGCAAATCTGCTGACCCAGCACTGACCGCATCGCACATCCT
>NW_019472044.1:0-1788 GCF_002814215.2 Seriola lalandi dorsalis
TAGCTCCTTTAAAGTGGGGTGGACACAACATAAATCCCTGTTTAATGTACTTTTTTTTATCGTGTTCTGATTTGGTGACTGTTAGAAAGGTGTAAATTTGAACCAGTGCCATTTTGAAGCTGTAGTTCAGGGTTTTGCATTGACTGCATTATGTTCCAAAGTCTTCATTTGATTTGCAGAGGTAGAAGGGGTCCACATTTACAATCAACCCCCTACACACATCATGAGCCCTTAAAAAAAAAAAAAGGCCGCAGAGGTGATTCAACACCTCCCTGACAGAGTGTTACAGACAATATAAGCTTCACAAGGGTAGCATTTATTGCAGGGCTGTTGTATTGGATAGCATTATTTTGTGCTGAATGTTCCAGTTATGTCCACCTCCAGCATGTCTACCTCCAGTGACATTGCCAACAATGTGAAAATGCCAGCAAATCATTTCTTTACAAGGCAAAATAAAAATAACAACTGATTGTGTATCGATTGCTGCCAACTGAAACAATTAGAGGGAGGCATCCTGTCCCTGATCTCTCTGCAGTGTGCTTTGAAGTCATTGTGACTTGTGGAGATAACGCAAGCCTTTTTGAGAGTTTTTCAAAGGATTTTATAAATCAGGGAGGATGATGAGGTCACTGCATGTTTTGCATTCTAAAGCCTTATTAAAAGCATGAATGGGTTTAGTCGTGCATTGAAAGTTTTCCACATCACATCAGCACACAAAGAAAGCCTCAGAGTGGAGGAGTAATTATTTGTACTGAATGGCCACAAATATCTGTGGCCTTGCCAAAGAATGGCCTGAGTAATGCTGATAGCAAGAATCTCAAAGAGATCAGCCGGCGTCTTGTTCAAATAGATCTCACCTGGATTATAAAAAGCAGCCTTTGACATATTGTCAGCTGTCACTGTAAGTCATTGAAGACAGACTTGTTGCCTACTAAGAAACAAAAGCTCAGGAATACTGCAAATATCAAGGGTGAGAACTGAGGACTAGAAGCAGGTAATGGAATTTTTTCTCTTCTATTGGTTAGGGACACATCACAAATCGAATTGTTTGGAGTTTCTATCCTTTTTTTTTTTCTTGCAGCTTATTTTCATCTATTGTGTGAGAGCCTTGGTTCAATATCTAATTATGTTACAAAAAACTGATAAAAAAAAAAAATTGGAGGACTGGGCGTGGAACATGGGGCATTGTGTTGAAGGGGGAAAGGGGAGTGTCTGATTACTGACACTTGAGGAAAAATACATTTAGATTTTCACATTTTTCAGCAAAAGATGAAATAAAATAATAAAATAAAATAATCCTGTGGATAATTCATAAGAAGCTATTCTGGTGATACTGAATGCATTTTAAGGGCAAAATCCATTCAGAGGCTTATTTTGCACACTGTACACAACTTTGAAATTGACATTATTCATCGGACTGTAAAGCCTTCAATGTGAATTAGTGCTTTAATTTGGTGAGTAGTGCTCCATGCCCACTGTTTATGGTTCCACGTCAAAGGAAATGGCATAGTGCTAATGGTAGGCCATGTTCCCGGAGTAAGCACTCCACCAACTCAGACACAAATGGACATGTATTAATGTCAATTAGCACAATTGTCAAATCAGCTGTTAACCTGCTTCTTCACGCTTTTCACAAGTGAGGCACAGATAAGATGGCGCTCTTCATTAAGCGAATCATTTAACCTTTAGGTTGTGGCATGTTTTATTTTAATGCTGTCAAAGAAAATAAAAAGGGGTTGAAAAGACGTGGTGGCGGCGGCAAGAGAAGAAAATGATTGTTAACATCTA
>NW_019472045.1:0-1445 GCF_002814215.2 Seriola lalandi dorsalis
GGATGGATGGAAGTGGACGAGAGGGGAGGAGGCAGAGATAAATGCAGCAAAAGCCCGGCCTGTGCGGGGAAGCTGAGGATAGGCCAGCATGTTAACCTTAATCCCTTCAGGGATAGGAGTAAACACATAGGAATAGAGAACAAGGGACTGAGTGGAAAAAGAAAGGGATGTGAGATCTTTGTCTTCCCACTCTCTCCTTCATCCTCTCAGTGTGTGATCAGCCAGTTGCAGGCAGCAGCCGGGAAATCCCTCTGTACTTATCTGAAGCCAGCCTCTTAATCATAGCCTTCATCTAACTTGTCTCTTCCTGCTGCCTCTCCCTGGTTTCCTGTTTTTATCTTTCTTTTTTTTTTTATTCTTCTCCTCTCACCTCCTCGCTTCTCAATGTCGCCCCCAACCCCCCAACCCCCAACTCCACTGTTAGGACCCCATCGTCTATCCTTGACTCATTTCCTTTTTCGTAGAGTACTCTCCCCTCGTTTCAGCTTCCCCGTCAGTGACTCATATGCGGCGAGGTTTTAAAGGAGTGCTGCTGATCTGTCTCCTGAACACCCCCCCCCCCTAAAAGTATTTTGAGAGAGAAATGAAGAGAGTAGAGGTGAAACTGAAAAAACTCTAGCCACCGGCTGCAGATCTGTGGCCAGGATTCAGCCATGCATCCTAAAGCTCAAGAGATTCCGGTGGTATTTTCAACTTGCTGAAGTGGTTCTGCGGTAATTTCAGACACTTTCAGCCAACCATCCAGCCTCATCTCCTCTTCCCTCACTCCTACTCCCATCCTCCCCTTCCTCTCCTGTTCCCCCGTGGGAGAACGTTGGTCTATGGATGACTGGCTGGCCATGCAGGCAAGGGCGAGTGATGGAGGGCTCACGTATAGGAAGGCGTACATGTGTATCTGACTGGATGGTCCCTGCATTGATCTGCTCACAGGAATGGAGCTGACCTTTAGTTGAGTTTGAACTGTGGACCATCTTATTCACAGTAAAGGAAAAACACGACACGGTTGAGTTGGAATATAGAGAACTGCTCTCTGCCTCGGGGCTCCTCTCCACTGAAATAAATTTGGTGTTATTCTGTATGTGCGCTTGTCTCTTTTTATATTTAAATATGTGTATCTTTGTGCACGCATGTGATGTATGTCTGGAGAGGAAAGGCAGCGGGGCAAAGGGCACACTGCAGACCAGCGTGTTTGTGTAAATATGTCAGACTGAGTGACGAGGATACAGCACAGGAAGCCAGCTGCTCCTTTGATACAATGCCTTTTGCTTGTGTTTGCATACACTGGTGTGTATTCTGGGTTTGCATGGGTGTATGTACCATATTAATGTACTCTGTATATGTGGATAAATGTGTGCCTGGTTGTGTGTCCTTGCCAAAGAGCTGCAGAGATTTAAACAGGCCCAGCAGATGTACAGTACACGCACACGCACACACACACACACACA
>NW_019472046.1:0-1787 GCF_002814215.2 Seriola lalandi dorsalis
GACAACAAGGATAGCTGCTTTTAGTTATATATTTACCAATCATGAGAGTGCTCTCCATCTTCAGGCATATTTGCAAATCATGAGGAGATGTGTGGTCACCAAAAGCAATTCACCTAAGCACCACACCAGATTAACAAGCAGTAACAAAAGTAACCAAATAATAAATATTCCTGTAAAGCTTTCTGTCACAGATGTTTTTCTATTCTATGGTTGGCAAACAAGTAACATAACCTAACTAATTTCCTGCTAGTTAATGATTTATTTGTAAAGATTTCTTAAATAATCATTTGAAAGCAAGACAAGGATGCCATGCCAGAGAAACACAGTTTTAGGACATTTAGCTCTGTTTTGTAAGAGACTCTCACTACACAGAATGACAAATGCAGACTTGAAAACCTCAGGGGACACAGGCACCTCTTCTCAAAGCTGGAGAGAACTTTGTATGAAAAAAGACCGGTGTAAAGGAAGCACTATACTTGTTTTTCTAATCTTAAAAAAAAAATTGAAATTAGTTCAAGGATGGTACACTTTTTTGGATTAGATTTGGTTAAACTTATGTATTAGACAGTGTGAATTAATACAACAATTAATACAATAAATTTGGGGAATACCTGTATCACTGTATCAGGCTACCTTAACTTAATGCAAAGACAAGATATTCTGTAGTACTGCAGGGTGAAACTGGAAACCTGGCACACATTAAGTGATGTTTCGTCTGTCCTGCTGTAAAACATGTTGCTACTTCGCCTTGCTCCCTCTTACCCAGACCTTCAACCCTTTCACCTCAATCACTCTCCTCAGGCATGAAATACATATAGACTCAACAGGATGTGAATGTATGTGTGAAAGGGGGGAGCTTTATCATCAGACAAACTGGTGGCAACAAATACTATAATTCAACTCTGACACCAGATTTTATCTTCCAGCTGAGATTATATCATATATCAAAATGTGAAGACATTGAACACCAGTTGAGCTGTCTCCGAAACAATAGGACCACCTACCCACCCACCCCCACCTCCTCCTATCACAGACTTTGTCACGCTATGTAGGTTTATCTTCCTCCTTTGCTTAATTTTGTAATTACTGCAGCTGTAATAAGATGTAACCAAGGCTCTTAATAAACCGGTTGCACAGACAACCTATAGAGTTGGTTTTTACAGGAGAGCAGAAAACGCCAGAGCAATGTTAATGTTGGCATTAACGGGATTAACCACATATTTAAAATCTAAATTATTACTTTCTCTTCTGAAAAATATCAAATGTGTCACACTAACAGTCCAAGGATGAAAATGATAACATCTTGAGCATTGTTTAAAATCCCCACCATTTCATTTGTTTGGCACTAAATGCATTCTGGGATACCTGGCTACGCTACGTCCACACAAGTCATCTCCCCAAGTATCATTGATGATCTGTACTTGGCTAGATGTTAACATTGAAATGGAACAGTGTTCAGACTGTGATGGGTGACATTTCATAAATCCACAGGAATATAAGTACACACTGCCAGAGTTGGCCTTCCCATTTAGCCCAGCAGCATATGCCGTGGTTGTCGTGGCAACCAGCCTAAACGATCCAAGACATTTTGTCTTTTGTTCTGTGTTGTTGTGTGTTTTTGGTACATGACATATACCACCTCTGAACCACTATTTCTCACACCTAGGACCCAAAGGTGTTACAAGATGTGAGATCTGCTTCAGGGTTGTCATGAGCAAGATTTTGATAAAACCTTGAAGGGAACAACTAAACTCTAGTCTGTTATCACATTACAAACAAGTGCAGTC
>NW_019472047.1:0-1787 GCF_002814215.2 Seriola lalandi dorsalis
TTTAGGTATTGGAAATTGCCTGCAGGTCAGCCATAGTGCATCAGCAACTCATTGTAAACATACTGATTGCCTTGGTAGAGTGAAAAGTCACTCACAGCAGAGGTTGCACAAGTACTTAAAAAAGCATTGTAGAAACAATAAGATCAAATACTTCAGTGCATTTAACTGCTGCATGAATCAATTTCGTATGCAAGAACAAGAGGAGAAGGATGTTGTGCCAAAAACAGAGCTGTTCTGTGTACTCATTTCATAGTCCAGCAAGTAGCAAAAGAGTCTGCTCTTGTAATTTTATTTTTTCAGTTTTTGTGTTAAAACAGGAGAGTAAAATGCAGATAGATTGACTCTGCCTTCTTCAGTGTGTATCAGTCATCTAGCATTAGTGTTTTTAACCTTTTAATTTTGTGTTGATAGCTACAAAGGACTTTAAAGGGTGTAATTTTGCTACTCCAGAATCTGCCTTCATCGATTCAGTAGCACAAAAGAAGCTCTTCAATGAAAGTCTGTATCGCTCCATTTTCTTTCTAAAAAGGATCAACTGTTGACACAAAAGTTTAAACTTAAATTTGTGCTTGTGATGGCTTTGTGCTTGGCGTGTCTTTCTAAAGGAGAGAGGGGTTTATCTGTTCCTTTTCTCCTTTTTTCACAAGTTGTTTTGTGGTTGTGTGATAAAGTGAAGAGGTGGCAAGTCTGAAGCTAAATGCTGAAGAAGGCATGGACAAAAATCTCTTTATCTCATTTTCGGCCCCTGTGCTTACGTTAGAGACTAAATCTACAATAAGGCACAAATATAGATTTATAAAGACTATCTAAACCGATGTTAGAGAAGTGTCCAGGTGTCCTGGTCGCTTCCCTGGAACTTGTTGGGAGGATGATCAGAGTGAGACAGGGCATGGGTTCAGACCAAAAGATGTTTCTATGAGGAAGTGAGGGTTTCCAGGTAGCGTGCAGAAGTTCACAGAGGAGTTGGGGGCAGAGAAGACATACATACAGCCCCTCTAATGTAACACTATTTCATTATGAGCTCAACTTTTTTATTAAATGTTAGGCAGGTCATTGTTGGCTATGGAGGAGGTTATCTGTTCAGATCATTTGTTTGATGTCAGGTTAACTCAGAAACAACATAATTTATTCAATTTAAATAAGTTGGAAAGTTTGGCCTCGGGCCAAAGAAGACATATGGAGCAGATTTTACTGCCTTGGGGCAAAGAAGCACACCATTTCTTCCTGGTTTCCTTTCCTTGATTTAAATTGAAATTTTTATAACTTTCTGCTTGAAATTATTTTTGGCCATTTTGAATTCTCCATATTTCATTCAATCTTCACCAAAATATTTGTGTAAAAATATTTGGATCGCCCCTGAAAATATATTTATCTGATATTTAATATTCTATACCATTTTGGATGGTTAGTTGGCAAATTATGGATTTCTTCAAACAGGCTTAAACCTTAGTCTTTTTACACTTAGAATTTCAGTTATATAAAGTTATTTCAGCCCCCCATAAATACAGACACTGTGTTCATCAGTAAAAGAACAGAACATAAAGCGGGATTTGAAGCCAGCTTGATTTAATCTGCTCAGCATTCACAGTTAATCAGGCACCACACGCTCGCACTCATGTTAGACAAAGGCAGTTAGTGCAGAGTGAGCAGATTAAAAACAAAATGAAAGACAATTGGAATTTGAACAAAGACACAGTCGTACATTGACAGTAAGAATCCAACAGAGAGCTGAATGAAGAAAGTACTGAACATAACAAGGAGAGAGATTGAAACCAGGGTTTCATTTT
>NW_019472048.1:0-1787 GCF_002814215.2 Seriola lalandi dorsalis
TGTGTGTGTGTGTGTGTGTGTGTGTGTGTGTGTGTGTGTGTGTGTGTGTGTGTGTGTGTGTGTGTGTGTGTGGCCGTTGCTGTTTTCATACTTGCGGCTGCAAATGAGTCACATCCTCTTTGTTTTACTATCTTTAAGTGGACGCTCAAGTGTTGTGGAGTCTGGTCGTGGGCATAAAAACATGAATGTAAAGGTCCACTTCTCTATTCCATCTCTATCTGGTTTTTCAGTTTTTATTTCTCTGTCTCTCTCTTTCCACCTGCCTCCCCACCCCCTGTCACGTCTGTTTACTCTGCAGGTTCATGGGAATAAAATGGAAACTCTCAGTCCTGTTTTCCAAAGAAGACTATTTTCATTCTGCAGGTGCTTCAGTTTCCTGGTTTGAACATCTGCATCTGTTTTCAATGACCATGTTTGGCTTGTTCACAGTGTAATGTAATAGTATTATGTTCTGTTTTAATGTTAATCTCTTTCATTGGCGAGGATAAAGGCACACAGTAGTTCTCTCTCTCCTCACCACATAATGAGTGTTTGCACACTCCCGGGCAAAGAGGAAATTATATGATCATTTTTGGTGATGAAGGTTTTTTTTCTCACAGCACCCAGCTTGTGTTATTTGTCCGCACTGGTTCTAAAATTTTATGTAAAACCTGTATAAGAAGGTTGTAATCTCATCAGTGTTAAATAACGTCCATGATGCACCTGTGTTTTTATCTGATACAGATTTGACCTGAACGCAAGTGTCGGTGTCTCATCTGATAATAATACCAACTTCCTTTTAACAGGACAGTGCACTTGATTGTTGAACAAATGGAATCTAGGTTGAAAGAAATCCCCATTGACAACTGCTTTCCAGTTCCCTTCCAGCAAATATAGAGTCACTTCCTCATACATGGCCTTCTGGGAGACAAGTGACCCACCAAGGGTGCTGCTGTTGACTGAGAGGCAGCTGTTCCGCAATATTTGCACTGTGTCACCGCAACTTCTTCCTTAAAGTGACGCACATGGAGCTAAAACTCCAGATTCTTATAGAATCTATTTATGGTTTTATTTGATAAATCACTGTCTACTACTGTGTACATTGCTTTATTTAAATGTTAGGAAGAACCTCATATTGTGTTAGACTCCAAATTACAATGTATTACTCTAATAGAAAACTATTGTGTGTGTGCAGTAACACATCCGCACATCACCTTGTATTTAACACGTGTAGAAACAGAAAACGACACACTGTGGTAAACAAGCAGCCAGCCTACAGTTACAGTTTGTGTTACTGATATATATATTTATTATGTTATTGCCTGTATATAAATTTCGAAATGAATTTAATAGAAATTACATTACTGTAACACATTGCTAAGTTATATTACCAAGTAACACATGTATATGTATATTACTATATATAAAAAGGAGTAAAATTTATCCTGCGCCAGGTTCTTTATTTTACATTTAAAAACTATCAAATTAGTTTATCTCATGATTTTGTAAATTAAAAGGAGCTATTAACTTTGCAATCTTACTTCTTCAGTGACTCAGTATCGGAAAGTGACAAGATTGCCCACCCGGACCAGGGCTAGCTGGTTAGCATGCTAACTTCAGCAGAAGAAAATAGAAATAGAAGCAAAACAAGAGCAAAACAAGAGTTAACATTGGTGTTGCTCTCCACCTCTGGAGACAGCTCTTGGTGAGTAAAGGAATGAAGTTTGACGCTGACCTCGCAACGTTTCTTCTAGACTGGCAAGTAAACAGCTGGTAATGCTAATGTTAGCTATGTAGCAATAGCAAAC
>NW_019472049.1:0-1787 GCF_002814215.2 Seriola lalandi dorsalis
AGCACCAAAAACTCATGACTACATGTGCAAACATTTTTGTTCTGTGTTCAAGTTCGCCTCATGCTTATTTTTCCCCAATAATATTGTAGTGAATATAAAAAGCATGGGAAAACCCCTCTGCTCCTCAGCTGTGTTTGGACAAATGCGCGGCTAAGAATCTATTGCTCTAAAAAATGTCTTTGGAATTTGAATTCGGATTGATGTTCAAAAAATATTAACACCTATGGTTCATAAACTCAAATAAGCTTTCAGTGAGTCCAGTCAATTCCAAATATTGTGCCAAAGAGGCAAGTTTGTGGTCTGCATCTGGGCTGTCTTGCACCAAAGGATTTTGAATTGCTCTACTGTGTGCTACTTGTGAGGCAAATGGTAATTTGAAAGAGAAGTGGGGAAGTAGGCGCAACATTTTATCCTCTCAAGGTGTGGAAATGAAAACCAGACCATAACTAATAAGAGACGTAGTAGGCAATTGCGCTGTTTTTCTCTTCCTACATCATGAAAAAACGCAAATGCAGAACACTCACTGAGGAGAAGACAACTACAACCTTTTGTGTTTAGTTTCCTCGTAATAAAATGTGCTCTATAAAAA
Source organism: Seriola lalandi dorsalis (assembly GCF_002814215.2). Lineage (NCBI taxonomy): Eukaryota > Metazoa > Chordata > Actinopteri > Carangiformes > Carangidae > Seriola > Seriola lalandi. The sequence continues at coordinate 590 of NW_019472049.1, forward strand.
AACATGAACGTGATAAGATGCAGACCACATGCAATAAAATGAGCAAAAGGCTTGTGTTTCAATATAACTAGTGCAGATATGTCTAAGAGGCAAATATGAAACTATTGTGGATCACAAAGAGGATATCTTTATGTAGAGAGAATAGCTATCAAGCCATGCAAAGGTGTATTTCAACTTTACAAATGTCCTTCATTCCACAGATAAAGACATAAGTTACAACTCTTGCCCCCAACAGTGACACTCCGCGCACAGAGGTGGGCACAGCCTGTTGCAGGGCGGTGAAGTGTGTAGAGGGCTATGTCCTCGTCTACTATTTCCCTCTATCCCCACACACGGAGAATGCAAGTCCTCTCATCAATCTCATCCCGTCTGCAATGTGCAACACTTCAGCACCTTTCATCAGTGAACAAGCTCTGTTTATGGCACTGTCCCCTTTTGTACTGTGTAGCCATTAGGGGGGGTGGGACAGAAGGGGAGAGAGGCAGGCAGTAAAACAGTTTCCGCCCAGTGAATCACATTCAGACCCTCACACACAGGCGACTGGGGGCTGACCCCTGCCAGGCGATGACATAAACACTGACAAACAAAGGGCCTGGGCTCTGAGCAAGTGAGGATCTTAGAGGATCCAAATCTACAAAAACAGACTGACCGTGACATGTGGGTTTGTGATGATGGAAACAGAGATTGAAGGATAGAGGAAAGAAAATTGTAAGCGTTTCATGGCAAGTTTTGCTGCTTCTTTGCAAACAAAGAGGGATGACTGTAATTCTTCAACTGATTGAATAATTTATCCATTCATACAAAGATACATTTCAGAAACAGTGAAGAGTGAAGGCTGGCGCTGAGGAGGAGCAGGTGTAAGTGCTGAATGGATACAGAAGCAGCTCCCTCCCTTCCTCCCCAGTGAGAAAAAGGATTTTCCTCTGCTGAGGCACCACAGAGGAGGCAACAAAAGAGATTTGCAAGGGACGCACCAAGATGACATCATGTCAAATCAATTAGAGATAAGGTGGACGTATTTAATTATTCAAGGACAGAAAAACCCCACCCCATCAACTGGTGTAAATTATGGAGCCTGGACATATGCGTAAAATACGCAAAGAAGCAGCAGCAGCAGCAGCAGCAGCAGCACAATGAGGCTACAGGCACCACTCGTTTATTTAACAGTATCAGCACATGTGCGCAACTCAAAGTGTGC
>NW_019472050.1:0-1787 GCF_002814215.2 Seriola lalandi dorsalis
CTTCCATTGGTATGGCACCTAAACAACCTGCTGTAGGCTGCAGATTAAAAATGTATCAAGTTTCACAAGTACTGTATTACTTAAAATGTAATTCCTTGCTTGTTGTAAAATTAGAATATCAGTATTGACCAGATGAATCCAAACTATAACTATCACTGTGTTAAAAAAATTTTCAGGTAAGATTATAGCCAACCAGACGGTGGATTTTGAGCAGGTACAGTGGCTGAATTTCACTATTCGGGCCCGTGACCACGGCACTCCTCCCAGGATCGCTGAGCTGCCCGTTTACCTGCGGATTGTGGATGTCAATGACAACAACCCTGTCTTCCTACAGCCCTCGTATCAGGTACTGAACAGGACATATATATATATATATATTATTCCATTGACTTGTGGTTTGGTCTTTGCATGAAAAGCACAGGTGTAACTAATAACATTGATGAGGGCCCCAGGAATGACCCTCGTTTATGTAATTATTCACACCTGTGTTTGACAAGTCGTAATGAAAAGAACTGCCACCAAACATGTGGCTGAAAATGACAAGTTAAACTCAAGACAAGAAGCACACTGAAATAGGAAATACATGCTTCTTTTATTCATTTAATGAGAGAGAAGGCCATCATTTTTTAATTATTATCAGAGCACTTTTTTTGTGTGGTATCCACTTATTTTTGCTAATTAACTTTTAATTTCTTTTTTGTGTAAAATTACTCTTCAGTAATGTAGCATATAAATTTAAGTGTTATGTGATTTAGTTCATGTGCACAGTTGCCACTTTTCTATTAATTCAAAACATAATCTTATTCTTTCAGTGTCCCCTGAGCCAAAGTGTGTGTTCATCTGTGTTTGCAGGAGCCTGTGTTCGAGAATGTGAACCTGGGCACCACCATAGTTCGTGTCAGTGCTACGGATGCTGATTCTGGCCTTTTTGCTGTCATTGAGTACAGCCTGGTAGACGGAGAGGGCAAGTTTAGCATCAAACCATCCACTGTAAGTTAACCCGTACATCAGCACAGTTAGTTTGACAGTAACTACGCACTGCTCTTACCTTTGCTCCTTTTTACTTTTTCTGATGGCAAAGCTCAAGCAGAATATTCAGTTCTCTAAATATCTGCTTTAGTTTTAGTCTAGATTTGGGCCATTTCTAATAAAATCAGAATAATCACACATTCATATCACATATAATAATCACAATAATTTCCCAATTAATTTATTCATGTCTTCACTTGAAGTGGGTTTTCTACTTTCAGTGTATTCACAGTAAGTTTACAATTCCATTAATTGACATTTTGCCAAAAAGGCTAAAACAAAGAAGTTCATAACCTTTTGAAGGACTGGGTTCATAAACAAATGTAAAGCAAATTCCACAGAATTTTTCTTTTGATGAACTCTGACTGATAAGGAGTGGTCTGCACTCAGGTGTCATTTTGTGTTTTCAGCAGTGCTGGGTGTCAGCACTGAACCTCATCCTGCCTGGAAATAAAAGTTTAAACAAAGCATTTCAGTGTAATAAAGACAATCTAAATAGTTTATCTCCATGCTCCATTTCTGTCAAACACACAGACTTAAATAAATGTCTTTATACAACCACCACTCCCAGTCAGTGCTTGTACTTCCTTCCTAATTATCCTTTCTCCTCTGTGTCAGGGAGAGATCTACATCCTCTCTCCTCTGGACAGAGAGACAAAGGACCATTACACTCTGACTGCCATCGCTCGTGACAACCCCGGCGGCAGCCACAGCAACAGACGAGAGAACTCTGTCCAGGTAGAGATCACTGGCTGTAA
>NW_019472051.1:0-1787 GCF_002814215.2 Seriola lalandi dorsalis
ATTACTATTCTTGAGCCAACGGTACTTCTTTTCATTATGATCTATAATCTATTATGCTAACGTTAGTGGAATGGCCTACTTAATTCATGCTACCTGTTGATAGATTTGGACACGTCATTTCTCGTTCTCACATCTCTCACAGCTCACTTCATGTGGCCTTTGTTAACATTATCACTGCTCCAAGCTTTACATTTGTAATGTTGGCTAAATTAGCTTAAAAGTAACTCCGGTGCAATACATCTGATGGTCACATCTACATTTATTGTAGCTATATGGTCCCTTACAAGTAAAATAAACCAGAAATGTGCCATATGTTGAAAAAATATACATCTAAAGAGTAATTTCACTGGTTTTCAGGATCTGTATTTCCAAACACTGAAAATATTACATCGTGGCAATAAGGTGTGTAAAATCTTTTATTTTGAATAATAGCTTCACTATCAGAACTAATCCAGAATGAATACAATTTTGGAGTTCAACAATGTGTCCATTGGATAGAGGGGACATAAATAGAAGTAATTTGAAGGCATATTTTGATACTACCACAGACTAAAGTCCACATTCCATCCTTGAGAAACAGAGCCTCAAGAGCTCCCTTATTAACTCTGACCACTCTGTATCGCATTGATCTCCAGTAAGCATGGTGTGGAGCCTGAAATCTGCTGTGGTTCACCTCAGAGAAACCATCTTTTAACCAGAGAAAGGGAGACATGCAGACTGGGGACAAAAACAGGGAGAAAGAGATCAACAAGAACAAAATATAGGGTTCATAGACCTAGAGATCAGAGTATGTTTCCACCCATTTCATGCTGCCTGCTTTCTTTTCAATCCCATGTGAAAGAAAACCATGTTCCCCATTTGTTCCACATCCAGACACTTCAACCCTCTCCAAAATGTCCTTTCACTTAATCACTGTATTTTTAGATCATTGTCATTCTGATATTTAATTCATCAGAGTGGCTGGAGCTGGCTGAAGTTAATTAGATTTTTAAAGCTGCCAGCCCTGCAGCTGCATTACATGGCATGTTCCTGGCCAAGACTGGATTTACCAAGCAGACAAAGTGTACACCTGCATTGGGACCCCAGGCCAAGAGGGCCCTCAAAAGCCCTAGGTCCAGAACATTTCCTTTGGTTTTGGCCATTTGACACTTAAAGGTGCCCTGTGGTTGTCTTGTAAAGAAATCAAAGGTTATGTTTACATTCAGCATTTCCTGCATCCTTGAGGTCTAACAAATGTGTTCTATGGATTTTTCTTTTGTGCGTTATATTCTACATTGCTTACATCGTGGTTGCTTTCGCGCAGTCTTCTTCTTCATGGCCTTTTGTTGGTGTATTTTTATGTTTGTTGGAGCGTTACCGCCACCAACTGTTCAGGGCAAAGACCCACCCATAAAAACTTTGCTTCATTGTGCTACTGATGGTCAAATTCCCCACAGGGAACCTTTTAAGTACAATATGAACCAAGGAAGTTTAGCTTGTTTTGTATTTCTTATAGAGAAGCCCTGTGTCAAACCACAGTTTTATGAGCTTTATTATTTTCATTTATATTGTGTTCACATTATAAATGTTCCTAATAAAATTTTGTGATATCAAATTACTACAAACAAATCACAAGTTAAAGAGTTTTTCCAACATAGGAGTACAGTTTGCAGTGAATTTAATGAGAACTTGGAAGCAACAGGGCACATACACATTGCACAGGGGGCTTTAGGTAGGGTGTCAGTAAGGGGCAGACAGAAAAAAAGATTGCTTTGTGGAACCCTAATCAGTTGTTTTCTCTTGTGGCC
>NW_019472052.1:0-1787 GCF_002814215.2 Seriola lalandi dorsalis
GTCCAAATAATGGTGGAGGGATTATTATAAAAAAAAGGTGAGGGCAAGGTAAAGGTATTTTTCTCAGAATTCCATTAGTTTTTTGGTTTGCGTATTAAAATTATGTTTAAATACAACCGTGGCCCCTACCCCTGTTGGCCCTGGTGCTAGGCACTAAAAACCAAAAACACAAGTTTCACCACCTCTTATGTTAACATACAGTGGGGGTAGTTGAGGGATTACTACAAAAAAAGGCATAGAGCAAGATAAAGGTTGTTTTTTGGCTTAGGTATTAAAATCATGTTTTAGTACAACTGTGGCCTCTACCCCCTTAGGCCCTGTAACTATAGGCTCTAAAAACCAGAAACACATTAACTTATGTTAACATGCAGTGGGGGTGGTTGTCTCTAAATTAGGGTGGGGGGATTACTATAAAAAGAGGCAGAGAGGAAGAATTCAGTGGACAGAGAGGGAAAACTTGGACCTGCAGCAATAAGGCAAGAAGGTAGGTAAAACAGGACTCATTCTTCTTTCCTCAGCTCATAATACAGCATATGGTGCTGCTGAATGGCATAGTATAAGAAAGTATTAACTCATCTTGCAATGGTCAACATAACTTAAATTTGAAGATGCTGGCAAATTGTAAACACACCTGTTGGTTTAAAAAAAAAAAGGTATTTTGTCATGATTTTCTACCAATAATTTTGGCATTAAATAAACAGATGTGAACTAGTGCAGATAAAGTAATGAGATAAGGATGGATAAGAAGGATATGAGTGTAATATCTAGGTTTACAAAGAATTTCAAGCCTTAACAGCCCAACTACAGCCCACAACATATTTATTAGGTGACCAGAAACTCTCTCTTAACTGCAGAATTGAGTCACATGCTAAGTGAATGATTTATCATACAGAAATAATACAATACAATTTAGCTTTTTTAACTTTGGCCTCTATCACTGTAGGCCCTGAAACTATAGGCACTAAAAACCAGAAACACAAGTTTCACCACCTCCTATGTTAACACACAGTGGGGGAGATAGTCTCAAAAAGGTCCAAATTGTGGTTGAGGGATTACTAGAAAAAGAGGCAGATAGCAAGAACAAAGAGCACAGAGAGGGAAAACCTGGACCTGCAGCTATAAGACAAAAAAAGACAGAAAGAAATAGAAAAATAGAAAAAATTGCAGTTCCTTGAATGGCTACCTGAAGCTGGCTTCTAAAGCGAGTCAATCCCCATAGACTCTCATGTTAAAATGCCAAACTTTACATATGAAAACATGAAAACATCTTTATAGCCTAGTAAAAAAAAAAAACGGTTTTGGTCTCTATAGCTAATTTCGGCCTCCATGGCAACTATATGGGGTTGAAATTTTATACAACTCACCTATCTAAATTTTATTAAGATTTATTAAGTTATGCACAATTGAGGGTGTGCCGCTTTGAGTGATGGGTGGGTGAGTGTATGCTTGCCGCAAACTGTCATGCACCGATGTCTTGGCTCCACACACGCCCCACCTCATGGGTGTGGTCACAGGTTGTCATGCTGATGATCAAACACTTTGTACATGTAATAATGAATGCAGGATAATACATGACAAAGTTAAGCATGAACAAGTTTTTTGCATGCCTGTGAATTAATATTTTTGCTTAGAAGAAAATGTTTTGTTAAATGAAATATTTGCCAATTAAAAGAATCGAGTTTTGTGAGAAGTAAATGATGAACACCGTGTCATTCTAATTTTCTTTTATAGGGTACGTGAGCATTCACCCCACAACTGACTTAATTTTTTTTCTTTTTCTAGACAGT
>NW_019472053.1:0-1436 GCF_002814215.2 Seriola lalandi dorsalis
ATGAGGTTGATAAATACATCCTCTTGTAATTCTTCTGGAAATGTTGAGATTGAAAATCTGCAAGCTGCATGCAACTGCCCAGTTCTAGCTAATGAGAGCTCTATATATTCATTTGGGAAAGAGGAGGAGACGCCGACTTGAAGCTCAATAGAAACAATGTCAACTTCGCACCACTGTCAATAGAAACCTCATTTCCTCCAGTCGCTAATATTGCAGTCACAGTGTGCAGTGTGTGTGTGTATGCATGTTTGTCCCTCTCATAGCAACTGTGACAGATGCTATGTGCCATAAATGTGCACAGCAAAGAGGAAAGTTGAGCAAAAAAAAAGCACAGGACACACACACCTGTTGCATTGTGTGTAAGTGATGAGCCATCCACAAGGCTTCAGTCTTGTAGTGGTAAAATGCATTGCCACAGCAAGCAATGTGATGAGTGGCCTGATAGTAGTTTACAACCACTTTTAACTTTCCCTTTCACTGCTGCTTCTGGACAGAACAGCATCCAGCCAGCTCTCCCCTGCCTCAGATAACACACCGCTAGCAGTCTGAGGGCAGTAAAAGCAAGAGGAGGAGCTGGGAGGTAAAACAAAGCACATAGTGGTAGTGGGGGACCATGTCCTCCTTTTGCATCAATAAGAACCAGCTGGACTGTTAGAGGAGGACCCTGAGTACATGTTTACTGGCTGTTTACACTGGGGAAATCTACTAAATGTCATGTCTATATCATTAACCTGTGAACTACTGCCTACCTGTATGCAGCACTGATGTGCATTCTTAAACATGTTACTATAAATGTCATCATAAATGGCAAACAAAGCTGTAATGAATATGTCAGCCATATAAACCTTTTATGATCAAATGCATGGGAATGTTCAATTAAGGTAAAAGTACTCATTTAATAGTCCAGGATATGAAACAAGGGAGTGGCAACACTTGAAAGCTAAACACAAACAAGACAACCTTTGAGTTAATGAAAAACCAGAGAAATGCAAATGGAATCCAATTGGGCGCATTGAAGGACAGTTTAGCTTTGACACATGAAGCAGTTAAAACCAGAAAGAGAAACAGTCCTAAGAGGTGACAAGGGAGCTGTTATCACACTCACAGTGGATCTCAAGAGAACTACTTTCAATTAGGGTTGTAATGATTCTAAAACTGAGATGAATTGGCAATACAAACGCCTACCATATCACATCACGATATTGGAACACAGAACCATGTTATGTCTACAATAAGAAAGAAACTGTACAAAGAAGCAAAAAAAGGAACCTTCAGCTCTTTGTTTGTGCGATGGCTCTCATGAAGGTGTTTTTCCTGTAACCTGTGTCCCAATGAATTAATGCCTAGATTTTTGTTATTTTAATTCTTTAGCACTGATCAACCAGTAAGTGACAATACTGAATGTGACCAGGAAACAAGTTTAAGCGCAACCAAGG
>NW_019472054.1:0-1436 GCF_002814215.2 Seriola lalandi dorsalis
AACAGGTACCATCCTCTCCTACCGCCACATGCACACACACACTCTCCCTTGCTCTCTCTTTCTCTCTCTCTCTCCTCACCCTTTTTTCCGCCAGTGTCCAAAAATATCTATAAAACCAATTAGTGGAATTAATTTCACTTATAGCAAGTTAATTATTTTGTGATGGATCGAAAAAGGGAGGAGGTGAGGAAGAAGGAGAAGAGAGGAGGACAATGAAAAGAGCAGAGGAACCTGAGAGGAGTCCTCGGGGGAGAGCTAAACTTAGTCTCTCTTTTCAGTCTTTCTGTCGCTCTTCCTTTTGTTCTTCATCCGATCCGTCTGTTTGTCTCTGCTTCTACCTGTCTGTCTTTTCTCTTCCTCCTGTTCTCTCTATCACTCTGCCTTTATTTGCTGTTGCAGTCCAATTTGGTGAATCACACTGAAAGGCACAACAAATTATCTCACAGCAGCAGAGCTAATTATTTATTGCTCGTCGGCGACACATTAAGAGCAACCTTACGCAAGGTCCAGCCACTAGTTTAGCTGCAGGACGAAGACCAACATCATCTAAAGCTTTCAAATTGTGTATATCATTTTATATTTTATATTACCGTACTGAGTTTTTACTTGTATAGGGAGTGTGTGTGAATAAAACATGTTTGAGCGTATGTGTGTGCGTTCCTGTGGCACCCTGGGTCGCAGTCAATACATCATTATTGATTTGAGGAGACGATGCTGGGGTTTAGAGGTCAGAGGCCACAGTGGGTGTTGTGGTTTAGTGCCGTATGTTGTTACATAATGATGTTGACCACTGGTGTGTGTCAGATGTTGGATGAGACCTTCAGAAATCTTTGATCCTCCTGCTCTGTCCGCATCTGAACCTTCTTTAAAAGCCTTGCTGTAATTCACGGAACTTTTCTGGCCGGTAAGCTCTTCGATCAGCTCGCTGCTGCGCGGCGACAAAAGTGGTGGAAGGCTGACCTCTGTGCGTGCCGCATCCGCTGCTTTACAACGCTGTCAAGGTGAAGCTGAGCAAGCTCACGCCTTCGACTAAAACACACTCGAGGTACTAAAGCCTTTGCACAAGACAAGACAGAGCAGATAAATGCTGCACGCACAGAGGTCAAACGCAACCAATCTCAGAGTGTGTTCCTTGAACAGAGGAAAGAAGCATCTTGAATAGAAAGGCCATTATGCAGTAAAAAAAGACTTATTCTGCGGTTCAGTCTGGGCTCTGAATATACAGCAAGCTTTATACTTTCTTCTTTTACGTGCTTTTGTGTTCCAGTGAATCATTGCTATCCATTTTCTTTTATTCAGTTCAATTGAGCAGATTTTATCTCATCAAGTAACTAAAGTTTTCTTTCTCTTCTCTTCTCTTCTCTTCTCTTCTCTTCTCTTCTCTTCTCTTCTCTTCTCTTCTCTTCTCTTCTCTCCTTTTAACCATTAGTATCCAC
>NW_019472055.1:0-1786 GCF_002814215.2 Seriola lalandi dorsalis
TTAACCTATATGATATTTATAAACATCACATTGTAAATTATTTTCCTCAAGTGGCTGCCCTAACAGAGCAGATTAACGGCTTAGTCCTTGTGTTGACATGTTAATTATACTAAAAGGAAAACACAACTTGTGTTAGTACCAAATGTGGAGAAAGCTGTGAGTGATGCTCAGCAGGAAAGTCAAATTCATTGGCTTCCTGGTCAACAGTTATTCTTCCTGAGCCATGTTAGGTGTGATAGCAGTAATATGAAAAAAACTGAAATTTTTATAACAGCACAGTATATTTTTTAAATGAAATGATATGGCATTTTTTCAAAAATAATTAATTGCTACATTTAAAGTAAAAGATCTGTGATGACACCATGCAACAGTTAAACAATGATAACTTACCTTTACTGCACTAAGAATCTGTAATTGACAGATATTGATAAAAGTTGTTTTAAGCCACAAATGAATGAAAAGTTCTTACACAAGAACAACAATCAGAACTTTAAAAAACCTTCTGAAATGTTTAAATGTTTTATTCAGCAAAATCTTGTGCTTCTCCACTGAAGTAAAGGATGTACTGTACAGTAGGAGCGGAGCAGACTCTCTTGACTGAGTAACTGAACAGAAACCTGCATGTGCTTCCATACTGTTTCTTTATCTGACTCACCCTCGCCAGGAATGCGAGAGCCATTTCATCAGAGGCGGTGGAGACCAAACGCTCTCTGAAGTTCATGTGAAGGAGCTGCGTTTATCAGACTCCGGGCACCAAAGGTTGTTTGATGGAGCCCTGCTGTGGCGTCCGGCAGAAAAATTGTTTGTATCTTGTGCCACGTGTAGAATAATGCACAGGTGCTCAATGAACAAAAAGGAGTGGAGGTCAAAGAAAATGAAAGGGACATTTATAAATTATTTGCAAATAGCAGCCCATAATAATCTCTCATGCCACTCATGCAACAGCATCATAAATACCCCATATTATAGAAGTTTTTTCTTTTTGTGCATTGCACATTGTGTTTATAAAGTGCTTGTGCAAAAACCTATACGCTATACTTTGTTTACAGCAATATTATTACAATTTCTTTTGCAGTCCTGTAAAGCAAAGTGAGGAAAGACGTGGTATATCATTAACCACATCCTCTGCAGACATCACTATCTGAATGATATGATTTTTTTCCCATCTAATCTTTATCATAATGGAGCTTTTATTGGTCTAGCTGGGGTTATTACAGCCAAGTTCCACAGTTGTACACCTCTATGTTTTATCAGCAGAACTACACTCCTCTCTGTTGATCAACAGGTCATCACTACCGCTGCAAAGACGCGGTAAAGCAAACAGTCATGGTCTCACAGGAGGGGCCAGTAAAGTGGAACCAATAGATGGAAGGTATTTAAGACTTGATGGGTTACTTCAGTGTACAGTTCAGCCCACAGCCCAGACGTCTGCACAGCTCCCCATTTTGAGGTCACTCGGTCGGCATTCCTTTTCAAAAGGAATGTGCCTCATAAAAAAACATTACTGATTGCTTTACTTTGTCACAGGACGCTCACTTTACTGTAGCAAAATTCTTGTAAAGTAGCACTTGTAAAATAGTATTAGTTCTTTGATGCTGGCAATTAGTTGGATGGTTCTGCTGTTAGAGTTTGATCAGGCATGTCTGCACCAGTTTGAAGTCGCATTATTGTTACTCCATTGTGAAGGAACTTTTTTGATATTCTGTTAATTTATTCTGTTAAATTTATATTTGACTTGCTAAAAAGAAAAAGAAAAACTATGCAATATATGTTTTTTACCTCATGA
>NW_019472056.1:0-1786 GCF_002814215.2 Seriola lalandi dorsalis
TCCAAAAATATCTGTCATCAAGTACAGACCAAAGGCGTTTAATCTCCATGTTTATTATCAGGCCAGACAACTTTAATACAGAATCCAGACAAATTTGTTCTCAAACCAAAGACATTAGGTGTCCATGACACTGTAGCACTAATTTCCACAGACTTCTAATGACGTAGTTCCCCTGTCCTCCACCAGCCTTCCTCTTCCTCACACCCCCATCCCTGACCACCCTCGTAAAGGTAATTATAAACCCATTAATCAGATTATGTCATAGGTTACATGTGGTCTGCATTTTGTTATATGACTCAGTCTGTTAGATAAACAACAGGGGTCTTTTATTCCATTTGACGGTACCACTGTTTTCACTGGGACGGAGCTCAAAGAAAATTGGGGTAACTGACCAATTTGTGGGATTCTTCTGGTGGCCATGACTCGGTGAGCCCTGGTCTTGAGTAAGTGATCCCTCCCAGTAAATGTCACATGCGGTCGAGTAGCCACGTGGGTGGATCCACGGAGGTCGACTTGATGAGAAGTTAGTCCTCTCAGTTTTTTTTTTGTTTTTTTTTTACATACCAGATGGATTTTGCAGGTTCCTGACAGTTTTTTAAGGTTTGGAGAGATTTCTAAGCCCACACCAACATCCACCCATATGACCATACGACCACTTTGCACTGTAAAGAGAAAGCATATCCTGGGAGGTCCGCAGTGTAAGACTCGGTTCCACCAGAAATCCACATTTGGTTGGCAAATTATTCTGGTCAGACATCACTCACAAAGTATCAGTTGTCCTTCACCACACTTTGGAATTTGCAACCCTGTCTGTATGTTCATATTTTTGAGCCATTACACACTTGGTCAAACCAGCAAATTATGTTGTTTTAGAGATTGTCAGAAAATGATCCAGGGATGCTGAATGTAAATTGGCAGTTCAGAGTTGAAGTGCTGTTGACCCCAAAGACAACAGTACTTTTAAAACTATGCATGCCCATGGAGTTTTTCTTCTCTCTCTCTCTTTTTTTTTTTTTAAAGATTTGATCTTTTTATTAGTTGAGCAGTAGCAGCTAATGGAGGCTAGAGGAAGTGGTAGTTGTTTGAAGTGGTGGTTCTGATACAGGAGTCTCTTTCATCACAGTGGGACACAGTCTCTGAGCTTTAATGGAAATCATAATGCATGTTCATAACTGCCCAAAGGCAAAGGGGCTGGAATCTGTCTGCATGCCAAATGCTGTTTTTTGTGTTATTACCTATCACATGGGGATAAAGTTTGCTGAAGTGCTGCACCTATACAGAAAAAATTATTACACTCTAAGTGTATGTTGATACTCATCACAGAAAATTTGAAAATTTGGACATTGCGTCCAATGGTAGTTTGTTGAACACAACACAATGTCATCGTGTTGGTTAGTTTATTGACACTAAAGTTTTAATGTCTGCCGAAGATTTCGGTTTCATCCTGCAGATGCAACTCATAGGGAAGCTGGTATCAGACCAATCACTAGTTTTATAAACGTTGATAACTGTGAGCATTACACCTCGAGGCAGACCTGAGATGATTGTCCTTTCTTATTATGTCCCTTTAAGGGTCACTTTACACGCGAGTCTCTGTCGACTGCTTGTCTCTCTATAGGCACTTTTTTTTTTTAATAGCAGCATTGAGATTTTAATGAACAGTGAAGTGATGGGGAGCCAGCCTCTCCATCAGCCTCCATACCTCTGTACCCAGGAGATCCCTACCTCAGGCAAACCCAGAGACATCAAAACACTTTTTTCTTCACCTTCCCCTAAAGGAATGTAG
>NW_019472057.1:0-1434 GCF_002814215.2 Seriola lalandi dorsalis
TGGTTTCAGGTAACCTTGCTCTGCTATTCTGGAGGCTAATTTCCTCTTTGCAAGCTGGTTTTAAGTGCCAAGACTGGACTGTGTGCCTGGGGAAAACATGTTTCTGTTTTGGTATGGGATGGGCCTTGAAACAGACATTTATCTTGACTTATTCTTGTTACTTCGGGCCTGGAAAGAAGCAGTAATTGAAACATTTGCATGATGAGCGATCAATCAAAGGGGATTATGTCTAGGAATGCAAAAATGGGACCCTTTCTTGTTTTGCTAAATATGTAAAGAATTAACTAATTGGGGAACATATGAGTTGTATTTTGAATTCTTCTTTTACAGTGGATGAGGTTACAAACTGAGGCATTCCAGCTCTCCTCCTCCCTCTCCATTATTGCCCACACTAATGCGACTGTGCCCATCTGTCAGTGTAGCCTATTGTTGCCCACATGGTGTTACAAAGACAGTGGAGAGTAGTTTCTTCTCTGTCTCTGAAATTTCAGAAGACTTGGTGGGGGGCTAACAATAAAGGATCCCTTTTTAAAGCACCACTGTGTCTATGTACAGCCTCACATGGCCACTAGCACGGTTGTAGACTCTTTGTCTTGTTTACCAATCCTTAGATTCTCCGAATGTATTGATAGGAAATGAGCTAAACCGAATCATACTGAATATAGCCCCAAGTGAGAGATCGGCTAACTGCATTCAGTATTAAATGGTAAAACTTGAAAATTGTGTTAACGTTTTAGAAAACTGATGATGCTTTTGTTAGAGCTGTGATGGTGATCTAAATCAAGAGGGATAATGAAGCCACACACTAGAACAGCCACGGCAGTAACATAAATAATTCTAAACGTAGTTAGAAATGTTATAACCTTCAGTCCCATCATGTTGCCCATTGGGTCCAAAACCTTTCTGCCTTGTGCCTCCTTAGATAAAATATAAAGAAGAAATGTGACAGATAAAAAAGTAGGTGACTCACATGGGGAAGGTCAGAGACCCCCTTTGAACAGTGAGTGCTATGAATACATCATCAATGTTCCCTCTGCATTAAATATTTATTCAAAAATGATTCCACTATCTTTCCCTGTGCCCTAGTTGTGCTGCTCATGACAAATACTCAGCGATAATAATATGTCTCTTGAAATTCAATCAAAAATCTATTAAGACCACCCCACTTAACTAGACTTGATCTCAGATTATAAAGGCCGATCAAAGTCATTATTTATTTGAACTCTGCCAAGTGCAGAGCGTCAGATTCGGGTGATGCGGCTGTGACAATCATAAAGCGCTTACGTGGAGGCTGATTACTGTATTATATGAAAATGCAGGCTCACGGAAAAGGAGTTTGTCAGACTAAATCAACGACTGGCAGCCTCGATAGACGAGCGGGAGAGAGGTACACGTACAAAAGCATTTTATCTTTTCATCTGTTTGCATGTATTT
>NW_019472058.1:0-1786 GCF_002814215.2 Seriola lalandi dorsalis
CTTTAATGAAGTACAGTTACTTTACCATTACATTACATCACTTTAATTTAAGGTAATTAAAATTTGAGACATGTAAAGTGTATTTAATCCCATGTGATCCCCATTCTATTGATATGCCATAACTTTATTTTCCTGTCAAGACCATGTGTTTACATATGGTAAAAAAATGATATGATTTGAAGTAACATTTTTCCAATTCTGGCTGGAGTAACTGCTGGTTAATGTTGTTAAGCTGTAGTGTGTTCATTTTATTATTACACTTCAGAACCACTTTTGTCTTTTAATTCACACAGTGATGTATCAATAAAAACTTTATCTTTTAACATCAACATCAACTAAATTACCAAAGTTACCAAACTTGAACCAGTTTGCACAGTTATAACAACAGTGCCACTGAGGACTGCAAGTCTTTAGGTACAGTGTCTTTAAGAAAAGCTCAAGACAGTGAAATAATATACAACCCAAACAAAGATACAATGCTACATTTTCACCGAAAGCCGCACTAACATGGAACAAAGAATGAGACTAGAAACGAACCCTCGCAGTCAGTAGTCAGGGCTTTCCAAGCACAACTATTGTCTCACAGTAGGCGTGCCTTTTCTCATTAGCTCAGTTTCATTTAAATATGTAGCCAACCAGGCAACATTGAGGTGGTTTAAGATTAGCATTGTTCTGGGTGAAGACAGTTGCACCAGATCCTGTTGACATGACGCACATTTCCCTTGTAATTCCAGTGCACAAGTGATGGGTTTAGGCCCGCTTCAACATGGTGGAATTTAGCCGACTCGTATTATTTGCCATTGTCTTGGATTTAGCTGTACCACTGAGATTAGCAACCCCATCCATTGTCTTTGAATGTTCATGAAATCCCACAGAAAAAGTAAAGAGGCTCTTGGATTAACTGTTCTTCCATGCAATAGGCTGAGAGACAGGGAAGGAACGAGAGAGAGAGAGAGCTCTTACTTCTGTAATGTTGGAGTCCAACTGTGATGACTGCCAGTTAGTGCTTCACCAAGCTACAACAGAATTCAAGACAATCACCTTGTGCTGTTGTATGGATGCCTCCCACTGGTGTAGGCTGCAAGTCTTCTTTGCAGCTGTAGAACCAGCTCAGTATATGTCAGTATTGATCCTGACATTTTTTGACTGCTTCTCATGCTTTTGTCTTTGTTTTTACAGCCTGCCACAAAGCACCATACACATTTCACAAGAAGAGAGCATGAATAAGACAAAATATTAATGAAATGGACAGTGGCCAGTGATGTAGACATTTTTTTCATAAAGAAAAATCCTGGAGAAATCCCTTGTCTGTCAGTCTAAGATCTCCTCCTTTTTATCTCAACGCATTCTATTGCTTTGGCTTGGAGATGAAAGACCACAGAACTGGTATTCTCTTCATTTTCATTCTTTGCAAGGCGTTAGGCACTGATATCATCTTCTATGTGAAAAGCATTAGGCAGTGATAACAGCTCTGGCTGTTACACATATTGGACTGCACACGATGAATACACAGATGCTCAAAGAATACCTAAATGCTTTCTGTTAAAACTGTTAAGACACACAGCAAGCATGTTAGCTACAGTCGATAATGCTTCTCTGCTTTCAGGAACAAATACTAGGTTACTAACAAGAAACTAGTTCACATACTGTGCAGATGGAAACTTGGGTTGACGAGTAAAAACTGAACTGTCTTGTGTGAAGAAAATAAAATATTCTTACAAATTTTTAACTAAAATAGCACCGACCACTTAAAACACTTTCTTCATCCAACTCTGTCTCCTGAAAT
>NW_019472059.1:0-3098 GCF_002814215.2 Seriola lalandi dorsalis
TCTGGATGGTCATGCACGGACACGCACACACGCACACACACACACACACACACACACACACACACACACACACACGCACACACACACACACATCAAACCGTGGAAGGTTAAGATAGTCTTCTTTGTGACCTTGCCATTTAAAGGCAGACTCTCAAACTATGGGGTCTGCGACTATGAAAAGAGCCTGAGAGATGGCGAACCATAGGAAGCATACAGAGTGCACAGTGGGCAGTAATGAGACTGGGTTTATGGGTTACATATGTTACTTGTATTTGGCAGGTGGATTGGCTCGAGCCCGGCAGTTCAGGGTGATTTTGGCCTCCGGCGACTCCTCGGGGTAGATGGTATCCACCGGCTGCTCCTCAAACACCGGCCCGTAACCTGTGGCTTCATCTGCAAACAACACCAGGGTAAGTAACAACAAGCTGGGTCAGACTTACACACAGGAAATATCAAGGTATTGGAGCTCAGCATCTGGCTGGCAGTTCTGGGGTAGTTTCATCAAAAAAACAAGACAGCTGAGTTCAGATGGAACACAAACTAAAAACACACTGACTAGATAGTGATATTGCCCCTCTGAGGACCTGTCTTTTAACATTTCAGCAGTTTGTGGGTTTCACAGGCACACACCTCTAATGCTTAGTGGCTGGTTTCAGATAAATCCTGGTTGTATCTTTAACTAATCTAATCTTTGCAAAGACTCTCTTTCAAGCATTGTTGAAGAATAATAAGCCCCTGCTTTATTTCAAATCGCAACATCACACTAATTATGACAGAGATGTGCTCACTCAGGTGCCAAACCACACTGACACATTCATCTCTTGCCGGTGGATATGATATTATTACAAGCTAATACAAATCCGGGAACTGGCAATGCTAACTTGATTTAGCATAATCCAGCGACCTTTCTTACTGCATTTGTCATCCTCAGTGCTGTGAAGCAGTTGCACAGGCAAATCCAGAGAGAGGAGTCTTCTTGATGAAAATGCCTTTCTTGGTTCAATCTGCCTGTTACACCATCAACGCAAACGTACAATTAGCCCCAATTACTCATTAAAATCAGACAGACATTATGAGCCGTGGCATGAATAAGACATAAACACAATGCCAATCTATGAATAAGCAATGAGCCAGAAATGTTCCCAAACGCTGATTATTCTCTCAGATCAAGAGTGGTGTGTAGGTGACTGCAGGAATACAAATGTGAAGCGTGCGTGCGAGTGTCTGCACGTGTGTGTTATTCCCCTGCGTTTCAGAGTTCTAAGAGAGCACAGCTGACACCTCAATGGGGAGAAGCTCGCTCTTTCAGACAGTAACATCCTGCTCCTATTCCATCCTTCCAAGCGGGCCTGCATTGGCGCTTAGGATTCACTTCACTCTGAAAATGTCATACTGACAGTGTGCAACCTTTACAAACCTACATAAAAGACTTGTATTCTCATAATGTCCTGTCACCTGAAACTATATTCTTATAACTTACATTTACTACATTTTTGCAGAATGAGAAAATAAAGCAAGAATCATATATATTCCAGCAGTCAAACACCGATGTACAGTAATCTCCAAAACTGACAACCAAGTTTATCGTCACTGAACCAGTTGCATATTTATCTGCCTCTGCTGTCAGGAAGCTAAGGAATTAAAAGTTTCGTAATCCTTACCACTATGAAAACAGATTTACAGCCACACTAGCACGTTAGCAGTATCCCAGATAGCCAACCAGGAGGCAGCAATTAAGATGTTAGGAGACAGGATCCACTCCCACTCTCACACACTCCAGCAGCCAACCGTGTGCAAGTGCTTGACATTGATACAAATCCCAAGGACTCTGAATTACTGCTGGCTGAGAGAGAATTAAACATACTATAAATGGGGCATTGTGGGGCTGATGGAAGGCAAATTAAGTGAGATACTATGTTCTGGGAACAAGGGAGAAAGAAAAAAGAGCAAAGAGGAACTGAAACAAACGGGCGCACAAGGATGAGTAAAGGGAATATAGTGACCCTATTCTACTGTTGGACTTAAGTTGTTCCGCATGAGTGTCAAAAAAATGCTTTACATGTAAATATGAAATATAAATGTGGGATGGGCTGGAGGAGGAGAGTCACTGAGGCTCTGGAGCTGTGCTGAAATAGCAGTTGGAATTTAACTTGGAGGGATGAGTGCTGGTGCCGTTCCTATCCATTCCCTGTAATGTGGGATGTGACAGATGGTGGAGGGGAGTGTTAAAGCTGGCCACATAAGGCCCACTGCCTGGAGACACACACAGGCCTCTTACATTCCCTCTGCCTCTTTTCACTTTTTCTCAGTCTATCTGTCTCTAACCCTCTCTGGCTTTCCTCTGTCCCCTCTCCATCTCTCTAACCTATATCCTGCAGTCACACTTTGCTCCTCTTCCTTTACCGTTCCTTTCACACCCTCTTCTCTTCTAAGGTTCTCGTAACTCTTTAGTTAACCATGCTAGTGGCTAGGACAACGGTGCTTCACTTTGGTTGAGATTGAAATGTATAAACAACTATTGGATGGCTTGCCATGAAATTATGTACAGACATTCAGGGTTGCCAGAGGATAAAGCCTACTGATATGGATGATTCCCTGACTTCTGCTCTCGTGGCACCATGAGGTTGACATTTTTGGTGAAATGTCTCAACAAGTATTGCATGGATTTACATGAATTTATGTTCCCCTCATGATATATTGTAACAGCTTTAGCGTTCCCACAATTAGTATTATTATTTTTTAAGATTATTCTTTTGGCATTTTTTCTTTAATTGGACATGAAGAGGGAGACAGCAAGCAAGAAAGGAGAGGGAGGCATGACATGCAACAAAGGTTCCAAGTTCCTGGTACGTAGTATCGGCTGTACAATACAGCCGATACTACGCATTACATCTAATGCCATCATCAGGTCAAAGTTTCATTATGTCCAATACTTTGGTTTATGACCAAACACCTGCAAAACTATAGACATTCCCATCAGCGCCTGCTGTACTTTGTGTTTAGTGCTAATTAGCAAACATTAGCATCTTAATGTGCAGAGTATGGATAGTTAGCATGATCAACATCATACCTGCTAAATATCAGTATGTTTGCAATGT
>NW_019472060.1:0-1422 GCF_002814215.2 Seriola lalandi dorsalis
CATGTCTGTCAAGGAAAGTGTGTCAACATGGAGCCAGGTTTAATATATAATTTCATCACATATAAACAACATTATTTCTTTTTCCACTCATTTAAACCACCATCCTTTGTCATTTAGCTCTGGTGCTACAATCAAGTGAATGATGCTGTCTCACTGAAAGAAATATGAGAAGAAATATCACTTTCTACAAAAAAGAAAGTTTGTCAAGGACATCTGTAACTGAGTTTGTTTTACAGTACATGAACCACAATCCACTTAAACAGGGAAGTCATTATGTTAATAGAGTTTTACGTGCTTACACAGTGGATCCTGTAGCATTGAGTCACTGATCATCGCCATGAAAGACGCATCTGGATGCACCTGAACTGCTGCTCAGCTGAGGACACTTGTAAATGTAAAGATAATGTTACGTTCCACATTTTGTTGAATCGTGTCCTCTTCTGGGTGTTTATTTACATATAAATCAATATGTTATTCTGCTGGTACTGCTTTAGTTACCCTAGACTTGACACCAAAACAAATGTAGACATTTGAATTCATGCTTGTCTCAGTACTATCAGACTGATTTTTTTTCAGTATCAAACATTTATGAAGATTGTAAATGTTAACCATTAAGCACTAAAAAAGGGACAAGTCATTATGTCAAATAATGTGTTTTCTGAGCAGTCTAACCTTGTTTATAGACACTTTTTATGTTGTGTGGCCTATTTGTTTTTTGTATTTTGTTGTTTTTTTTATTGTTATGCTTAATGTAGGCTATTACTTTTTGCTTTCCTACTCTTGTGAATTAGCTCATGAACTTTCAACATGTGTTTATGTGCACCATTGTGCTTGACTTGCTTTGTTGGAAAGGGTTTTCAACACATTAAAAATGATATGTCATACAGCGAGACCATACATCAGCAGAGTTTTTTTTTGTGGAGTTTACGAGAGGGCAAAAACTCACCATCACACGAATGCAACAGTGGCACGACGGTAATCACCGTCACTGTAGTGATAACTGAAAGTCAACCAAGGTTAGTGACCGCCAGCAGACATCCCCCCTTTTACAGCTGTGTGTGATTTTTCTTCCAGAATGGCTGTTGTCAAGCATAGTGTATATGCACTGAGACAAACACACAAAAAAACACATACATACACACTATGTTAATATCAGGTTTAGGTAACGTTGAAAGGATGTTGTCTTTTGCAACATTACCATCGCCCAAAGAAAGAAAAAAGAGAGGAAGTCACTTCAAAACAGTGTTAGTCCATTTTTTTTGTGTTGACTGACAGACATCACTGTTTTGTTTTTTGGGGAGATTGGCAACTTTCATCATTGCGTTTAAATTTAGGACTTATGTGGTCTGTTTTTTTTTTCTTTTTTACTTTTACTACCAATTAAATCTACTCAAAACCACCTCCATCTGAAACTGAGGCTGT
>NW_019472061.1:0-1420 GCF_002814215.2 Seriola lalandi dorsalis
GGGATGGGGCCTGCTGGCATTTTAGTAAAACACTGAGAATAGGGGTTTAGAAAACCTTTGTTAACATACACATCAGAACCATTGTCAACGAAACTTAATTTACTCTGCGAACTTGCAGTTTTCTGAGCCCCTCCAAGGTTGAGGATAAACATTTTTGAAAGAAGGATCAGCTTTCTATCATCAGACAGTAAACCTGGCACGTCTGGATTCTCAGCATCAGCTCCCTATGTGAGATGATGCTGTAATTGTTGATGTTCAAAATACAGACATGTCTGGTTCCATGTAACAGAAGCCACAGAATAAAGTGTCCTGAGCGACCTTGACTGCTGTCTGGTGTTCAGTTATGGGATCCGTTGGCTATTGTAGGTCAAACAGAAATCAGGGCACAGGAATCCCCATGAGGAGACCCTGCAGAGAAATGTTTCCAGTGGCTGGCTGTGGGCAGTAAATGACATCAAACCTCTGTTGTGTGAGAGTAAAGTTAATATGGTGTCTCTCGAATTAAAAAAAATCATTGATTTCATATACAAAAATTGCATATTGACCTTGTTATCACACTGCCAATTGTCAACATTTAAGCTGCACATCCTACATTCTTTATTTTACAAGAAATATTGAAACACGCATCCTAATCTGTGTTTTCTTTAATGGCTAACTGAGTCTACCCTAGTTTTGTTAGTTATTGCTACCCTAATTTGCTTACCTGCCAAATTCAATCATCAGAATAACCTATATTTTTATTGCCTACATAATTTCATAACTTTCTCTTTGACTCTGACATAAGTCCAGTTTTGAGGTGCAAAGCCTCAGTGAATCTGGAGCCACTTGCCTTTCACTGAAAAGGCCGGAAAATTCGCTCACATGTTTTGCTTTTAACACAATCAAGAGCGGATTGGAAAGAATGTGTTAGATGGTTGTCTTGGCAACAGTCGCACAAAAAAGCTGTACCTCAATTCCACACTACTGATTTATAATAAAGTGTATTCATTTCTGGTACAGGGTAGTACCTCCAATGCAGACAAGCAGAATATATAGAAGTAATATGTTGAATTGAATTGGGAAACGACCGTCAGTGGGGGAAAAAAGCACAAGAATGGTGAAAGCTAATCAAACAATCTGTATGAGGCACACAACATGCTTTAACTTTGGCTAAAAGTCACTCCCAGGGGAAGACCATTGTTTGCTCAACACATGGGCTCAGCTAAAAGGACATGATGTTTTATTCATGTTTGTGCTTTAGTGGAGCAATCTTGAGGAACAACCACAGCCACCATGCAGGGTCACCACCTGGAAGGTTGTGGAAAGCTCTGTGAGATGACCGGTCTAGTTCTCCTTTGTATCGTGATGTGTGTGTGTGTGTGTGTGTGTGTGTGTGTGTGTGCGCTAATTTGTAAAGTTATAAATAAAATGAATGGGTGGT
>NW_019472062.1:0-7361 GCF_002814215.2 Seriola lalandi dorsalis
GGGAAAAGATGGGAAAGAGAACCGGATATAGTGATTTTAATAACACACTTCATTATACGAAAACATCTCAGATCATAGAGAGAGGTGTCAGAAAGCAGAAAGAGTACAACACGTCATCTCATGCAGGACAAACACTGTGGAAACGCAAGAAATCATTTGAGTATTTGATTACAGTATTTCATTACTGCCAGAAGGTGGCAGTAATGCAACATTAAGTTTGGAGACCATAAAACCTCAAAGAAGAGGCAGAAGCCCTTCTCGTCCTCCTGCTGCTGCTCTTGCTGCCGCTGCTGCTGCTGCATCGACCTTGGCTAACAGGATGGCAGGGAAGGCGTGGAGGTCAGCGGTATGTACGGGAGAAAAAATGCTAATCTTTCATATATGTTGCACCAAACGCATGACATTCTGTTTCACCTCATCAACTAATCTTAGGTTCGTTGACTGTAGTTCATACATTCAAAGAGTACTGGGATACCACAGACAGACATTAGCTACTCAGCTAACTAGCTAGGCTCCAGCTCAGGCGACTTGCTTGTAGTTACTATAGCAACCTGACTCTTGACTGCCATTTAGCTAGCTAGCTATGTGAAGACATGTTTTTCTTTTATAATGCATTGTAACAGTTTATAGCTGATAGCTCAAGTTGAACATGTTCTGAAAAAACTACATTATGGCAACAAATGTTTGTCATCTACAGATTCTTAATCTACTAAGAAAGTGGGGTTTATCGGTCAATGACAAGGATAAAATCAAGGCACAGGAAGTAAGTTAAGCATACATATTAAAACGTTGACTGTCCTCGCTGCGTTTGGGAAAGAGCTAGCTAGCAATCTCCCGTAGTAGTTATGTCACTCAAATCTGAAATGGGCATTTTGTTCGGCCATATTTATATTTTGTTTTTTAATCGGAACGCCTTTGGTATTGCAAGTCTGCAACTTCAACAGTTCTGCATGGCTAAGATACGCCGTCGACCGTAAGCTGTCATTTTGCTTCAAAACGAAACTTGCTTCGCATTTCCTCTTGCTCAAGTTTATATTATTAACCCTTATTTAACCCTCGCCTTTACTGCAGGTCTTTTGGAGTGGTATGGGGGTCCTTAACCATTACCAAAGAAGACAAGAGAACATGCTATTTAACACTTTTAATTAACGCATGCTTTGTACTGGAGTCTCCTCTTCCAGAATGTCCTTTGCAGATTGCAAATCTATCTATCCATCCAGCTATCCATCCATCTATCTATCTATCTATCTGTGTGTTTCATGTGATTGTACTGCTTTTCATGTCCAGATGATTTACTAGAGTGACCAAGTATTGGCATAACGATAATTATAAAGCTTTTTGGTCAAAAATACATTACCGGCAAACAGTTATCCAGAGCCGTATAAGCTGTAAAACACCAGTGTGCACAATTCTTGGGTCATTCTGTTCCTAGTATGTTCACTACTTAAGCAAGCTGTGCTCAGTTCACTGTATTTGATATGTACCTGTAAAAACATGAGTCTTTTTAATTGTCAGATGTCACGGGTGGTTGGAGCTTTGATGAAAGAGAATCCACAACCCAGGACGTTCATCCGTGGGGTATTTACCTTTACTCTAGAGATTCAGTAATACTTTTATTAAAGAAGATTTTTGATGTAACTTATTGCTCATATTTCAGTGTCACTGAATGTTATTCGTCTCTGTTCTTCCTCACAGATGCAAACTGTTACTTTAATCCCTGGTGATGGAATTGGTCCAGAGATCTCCGGTGCTGTCATGAAAATTTTTGAAGCAGCTCAAGTTAGTACTGTTGGAACAGCAAAGCACTGTTGTTAAATTTCAAAAACGCCTTTATATAAACTAATCTAATGCTTCTGTTGTACATACACTTTTTTATGTAGGCACCTATTCAGTGGGAAGAGAGAAATGTTACTGCCATCCAAGGACCTGGTGGCAAGTGGATGATTCCTCCTGATGCCAAAGAATCAATGGACAGGAACAAAATTGGTCTGAAAGGTAACTTCAGTTATATTCACTAAAGAATTGGATGATTTTCTTATGGTGTTGTATTATGTTGAATATCATTTTTTTTCAAGTGACTCGTAACTAATCTCTCTATACCAGTAATCATTCCAACAGCATTTGGGTAATTAAATTGTTTCGGAGACATGAACTATTGGTGTTTGTGTTTGCAGGTGAACTAGTAAATAATTTGAATTATGTAATAATCTACAGGTCCTTTGAAGACACCGATAGCTGCTGGCCATCCCTCTATGAACCTACTGCTTAGGAAAACCTTTGACCTCTATGCCAATGTGCGCCCCTGTGTGTCCATCGAGGGCTACAAAACCCCCTACACCGATGTGAATCTGGTCACCATCAGGGAGAACACTGAGGGAGAATACAGTGGGATTGAACATGTGGTAAAAACCTTTAACATCACATTACTTTGTACATTGTATTATTTACAATTTCTTTTAGATCAATACACTGTATCTCATATTGATGTCTTTTATATTTGAACTTATTCTATTCATTTATTTATTTATTTACTTTTGCTTCTCCAACGTAAACCCTAAGATGTCCAGGAATAGAATATTTTGTATTTTATTTTTGAAATTATTCAATAATACTCACATTCACTACTACAGTACATCCATACTATTCATTTCAGATTGTTGATGGAGTTGTACAGAGTATTAAGCTCATTACTGAGCAAGCCAGCCAACGCATCGCAGAGTATGCTTTTGAATATGCCAGGAACAATCAGAGGGCCAGTGTTACTGCTGTACATAAGGCAAATATTATGTAAGTTGTATTCAGTACAAATTTAGTACTTTTAATACTCTGTTATTTAATACTAATACTAAGTTGTTCATTGAAATTAAAGTCTTCTGTTACATTTTTTATAGGCGCATGTCTGATGGACTTTTCCTCCGAAAATGCAGAGAGGCTGCTGAAAAGCACAAAGATGTGAAATTCACTGAAATGTACTTGGATACTGTGTGTCTCAATGTAAGTCTCATTATGAATTAGAATAGTGTGCAATAAGAAGCGATGTTTAGTGAGAAATTTTGCATAATTCTATGCAATAAAGGCATTATCTCTACCTGTTTTTACAGATGGTACAGGATCCCACACAGTTTGATGTATTAGTGATGCCAAATTTGTATGGAGACATCTTGAGGTAAGATCATTAAATTACAACAAAAAGCCAGAAAATGCAATTGATCATTCAGCAAATCCTCCATATTTGCATATGCATTTATACACCATTGTGCATTGTGTCATTTTGTTTTAATCTACATGTTGAAATGTGTTAAAATCAGGAGAGTAGTGCTGACTGGGTGGATTCAACCAGGCAGCATATTAACAGGAAATAATAATGTATAACAATGACAAACACTTTACCTTGTCAAAGTACCTAGGCTAACCTCAACTACAACAATTTAATATCGATGAGAGAAAAAAGGTGACTAAGGACTTAGTAAATACTGTAGATGTGGAAATTTTGTGATGAGGATGCACCTTTCCAAATAGCATTTACATAGACTGCATCAGTTGAAAACTATGTACATGTGTACATCCAATTAATATGGTTACAATGTCTGCACTAGAATAAATCTAAAGGTAACTGTATGCGTTTACTCTGACAGTGATCTTTGTGCTGGACTAATTGGAGGTCTTGGAGTGACTCCTAGTGGGAACATTGGCACCAATGGTGTTGCCATATTTGAGTCGGTATGTTGTTTATATTCCCATTTGTCAGGCTACTTTTTCCTCATACTATTCAGTTAATCTCATGATCATAGTACAAGTTGCACAATATGAATTCATGGTGTGGGATGAGTTACTGAAGACACTATTAGCCTACATGTTTTTTTTTTGTTTTTTTTTTTTAAATCTTTTTAGAAATCTAATGTTTATAGAAAAGTTATAAAAGTCGATCATTATCACAGATTGTGATTAATTTCTTCTGTCAGGTTCATGGAACTGCACCAGATATAGCGGGAAAAGACATGGCCAACCCCACCGCCTTGCTACTTAGTGCGGTCATGATGCTGCGGCACATGGGTCTGCATGGCCATGCCAAGAAGATCGAAATGGCTTGCTTTGACACCATTCGAGACAAAACGGTAATGTTCTTTTCAAGAAATTAAGACATGCAGTTGTGGGTATATGTTCCCATTCTTATTTATAATGCTTTTTTTGTCCCTCTTCAAGGTTCTGACAAAAGACCTGGGAGGAAACTCAAAGTGCTCCGAATTCACAGATGCAATATGCCAGCGAGTGCGGGATATGGACTAAAAGGATGCTAATGTGGCCGTGAGTTAAGTGTTAAGAGTTTGGGCCTCTTTACTTCATCATTTCATGTTGTATCAGCACATTTTTAACCAAAATATGTATTTTAAAAAAGACTCAGGAGTTTGAGATCCTGATTGTTTTATTTTTTTGCACACCCCAAAGCACTGTCTTAAAACTTTTGACCAACAGTTTCTGTATATGTGATATGCAATTATTCTTTAACTGCTAAATCTGTGGTGTATATTGTCTATTTATTGGCTGAATTTGGCTTCTTGTCAAATGTCTTTGACACTGTTATTTTGTCAAGACACATTCAAATTGGAGCTTTTATAATTTGAACATTATTAGGCTCCATAACATGAAACTTGAAAATGTTTTGCACTCCTTGCTGCAAGTCTTCTCTTCATATCATAGTGTTCTGTGCTTCTAATATAATGAATGTATAGTTAACACAATGAATATTACATCATAAATGCCAGACTTTTTATTTAATGTTAATGAAAATGACTACTCTTGGTGTTATAAGGTCCACTTGATCCATGCTGACTATGATCTATGTAATTAGACTACAAAATACATTGTAAGATCCTATAATGCAAGTAACTAATGTTGACTAGCAATAAAATGAATTACAGACAAATATTTCAGCCTATGAGAAGATGTGAGTATTATTCAGTATTTAAAACATTATCTTGGTTTACTCTTAAATATTATTAAACAAAAATAAAATATGGTTCCTCTGTTATTTTTGCATTCTGTACACAAGATAGATTATTAAATTTCATATATGTCCACAAGAATGAGATATGGAAGTGACGTAATTTTCATACTAACAGTTATACAGTAATCTCTCTAGCAACCTGACACTATTCCTGATAGAGGCCCTCTATGACCTTGTGGTACATCTCCAACACAACGGGGCGACGAAGTTTCATTGTGGGGCCTGGAAAAGAACACAACATGATGAGCAATAGTTCACTGCAGTCTCAAAGTTGCATGGTTTTCAAACAAAAAAGAACTACTGGATCGATGTTCTGCTAAATTTACCCAGCTCTCCTCCAGAAACAGAGAAGTCCTTCATCAGAATAGTCCACTTTTGTATGCGTTGGGCATTAGACGTGGCAGCAGAGTTGACTCTCTCAATTCCCTCTTGAATGGCCCGGTACACTTCTTTGTCTTTTCCTCCACTGATGTCAGACACCTTGGTTGCTTGGCTTCGTTGCAGCTGGCAAAACTCCACAGCCTCCAGACTCAGCTCCTCTGTTGGTTCCATTGTTTCTGCATTGGTACAACACTAAAACAAAGAATGAAATCCCAAGGATTTCATGCATTTTCTCATAAATCATGATTACAGTTTAGAATCATCACTTACAGTAATTTGTGAAACCATTTGTCTTAATAACTTCCCCTCCTTTATGCTTCATGGCTTGTTACAAATCTCTTGAGGAAGCTCGACAAGAAGAAAATTAATGCAAAACACGGTACTAGAATTCAGCAGCTGCATTTAAATGAGTTTTAGAATAGAAAATTGATAAAAATGTTTATATAAAGAGACTACAGTACAACTCCATTTGCTGCTGTGGAGATGGAAAACTAACTGCAGATTACCTTCAGGGTTAAAAGCATGGACAAGAACTTTCTCTTGTCACCTATCAGCATGGCGTTGCTGATGATCGGTAGCTCCTTCTTCACTGCTTCCTCTATGGGAACAGGGGGAATGTTCTCTCCTCCAGCTGTGATAATCAACTCTGAATGGAGAGAGAGGGCACCCTGACATTACAGCTGATTCTGACTTATAACAAGGATAATGGAGCATTATCTGCTATCCAGGACAGCACGCACTCAAATGTGGATAATGTACAGAATGAGAGCTGATAGCGTAAGATAAACAATTTTCTCACAATTGCCTTATTTGCTCAGACAGTTCTACCTTTAATTCTCCCTGTGATGTACAAGAAACCCTCTTCATCTATCTTCCCCAGGTCTCCCGAATGCAGCCATCCATCTTCATCCAAAGCTTCTCTTGTTTTGTCTTCCATGTTGAGGAAACCCATGAAAATGTTGCGTCCCCAAAAGCAAATTTCACCCGTCCCATCAGAGTCTATGTTGGCCACTTTGTATCGACAGCCAGGCACCACCTTACCACAACTATATGTAAGAGAAAGAATCCTTTATGTTATGTGATATTCATTAGATTTAAACTTTAGCTTTGTTCTGATCCTTGAACACTTACCTTGGTAATTTGTAAACTTTGGGACCTGACATGAAATGAGGTCCTGTGCTCTCACTCATACCGTAAGCCTCAAACAAGCGGATGTTCAGCCCCAGGAAAAACTGCACAGTTTCACTACTAATTGGTGCTGCTCCAGAGAAGAACTTCTGACAGCAAGACAGGCCCAGCTCAGTCCGAAGCTTCTGCAGCACGAGACTGTCAGTCAGGGACAGCAGGAATGGTTTCTCATCTTCCCTGAAAAAGATTTTAAAAAGTTAAATAACAATAGAATGAAATCATCTCTCTTTGAAGAAAATTTTTTTTAAATGTATTTACAAAATTCCATCTTAATCAGCACTTAGTTTTGCATGCACTTTTGATTGGCCTCCAGGCTGACTGACATTGCCCATGTCACCAGTTTCTTCTTCACATATCCACACTGACTAATTCCCTGTTTAATCTTCTCCATCATTTTTTCCCACACTCGAGGGACACCCATGTGGGATGTAGGATTAACTTCTCGCAGTGTTGTTATCAGGCTTCCCTACAAAGAATTAAGTATATACAGAGTTTAAAAACACATACATTCAGTCAGCTGGTTTTGCTCATAGTGTAGTATTATTTAAGAGAACATCAGAAGTACCTTTATATAATTTTATTTGGGGGACTTTTGGGAGAACAGTTTTAACAAATTTAGTAATAAGTAGTAGAATTTGAGATATCCTGTAACTGTCAAAACAACTGTGTTATGAAGCCATGTTTATTTACCTTTAAGGCATCTGGCTGTGCAAAGTATACCAGCTCACCCCACTGGATGCCTGTCCAGAGATCATAGATCTGAGCCGCAATGTGGCTGAGAGGCAGG
>NW_019472063.1:0-2309 GCF_002814215.2 Seriola lalandi dorsalis
TTAATGCAAGTGGCCATGCTAAGTGGCTAACGTTAGGCTACCTACATGTTTCAAATGATGAACCATGTTTATCAGGCCTGTTTATACCTGCAGAGTTTGCATGTCACCTTCTTGGGATCGTCCTTTACCCTCTTGAAATGTTCCCACACTTTGGATTTCCAACCTCACAAATGTAAATACTGTCTAACAACCACAGGGACCAGCCATATACAATGTCTGATTGAGTGACTGAGTGTTGCCACTTCCTTTGGAGTTTTTTTTTTTTCCTGCAACAAACTGACCAATCAAAACTCGGTCGACTAAGACTCCTATCATCAACTAATGTTTGGTGGACTATTAGGAGGGCAGCCCTCCACCATTTCCCTAAGACTTAATTTAAACAATTAATTGGCTCATAATTGTTGTATATTATATTTCAGTTGACTAACTTTAGTCTGCTAATTGACTACTAGTTTCAACTCGATATGATGAACGTTAAAAAAACATCAAAACATTTTTATCATTGAATAATAGAATTAAATCAAAATCAAAACCGAAACAACTATGAGTATTTTACCATTTTATGACACAAGTAAAAAGAAGGTTCACCCAAGCATTACTTTAATGCAAGAGAATACATGTAATCATGTTTTGGAAAGTGACACAAAGCTATTTGTTATTGCCTATAAGAAAGTGATAAAACAAATTACTGCCCTAAGTTATTAAGTTTAACACTTTTTGAGTAACAACCTAAATGTCATTTTATAATAGCCATCATTACTTACTAATTTCCATCTAATTAACTTGAAAGGCAAAAAAACAAGCAAATGCAAAAACAGGAACTATCTGCAAAGGTATAATTACCTGCATTTACACTCCAGGCATGCTTACACATGGACATTGTACAACCTAACTGTTGTGACGTCTCTCTGAATTGTCTTGTTTGGTTTCCCTAATCTACCCCCCTTCCCTCAGCTACACTGATGTTGACTTTACTTTGGTAGTCACACAGCAGCTCTCAGGCATCTGTACAGGGTTAAATACAAGGGTTGGACTTTTGTATAGCTACAGAAAGAAAGAAAGAAAGAAAGAAAGAAAGAAAGAAAGAAAGAAAGAAAGAAAGAAAGAAAGAAAGAAAGAAAGGAAGAAAGAAAGAAAGAAAGAAAGAAAGAAAGAAAGAAAGAAAGAAAGAAAGAAAGAAAGAAAGAAAGAAAGAAAGGTCATACATGCTTCATGTGAGTCTTCTCTACAAAGAACTCTCTTGATATTCAAACATAGAAAACAAGTGTAATCTGAAAATACACATATTGAGATTGGCCTAAAATCCCTTGCTTTTTAATATTTGATGCCTTGTTAGAGGAGCGACAGTGGTGAGGTGTTTGTCTCTGTTGTCTCTGTTGATCTCTGGCACACCGGGTCCCTGTGGGAGTGAGCAAGTGAGACTTGGCCGCAGACATTTTCCTGAAGCCCCCAGAACAAAACAGGCAAGTCTTGACAGTCTGTCCGCCACAGAGTCGTCACACAATCAGTTGCAGGAAACCAATCCCTAAATAGCAGTGATTCATCTCTTCATCACACACAATGCCAGTACACAGTGCACAAAGAAGCTCTCTCTTCCTCCCTCTCTCTCTCTCTGTCTTACCCTATCTGTCTCAACCCCTTCCCCCCCAGTATGGTCTCTCATGCTGCTTAAAAATAAGTGCTTCTCCCAGCTTTCTTTGCCCTGTGATTTACTGGCAGTGTTTAACTGCAGGGCAGCATCTTTTATCGTTACATGATCTGGGGCTGAAACCTGACAAAATGGAATCTCTGTGCAAGTACCTTTGTATGTGAGTAAGTGTATGTTCAGGGCAAAGTAGGGAGCGGGTGGAGGAATAAAGAACTTGTGTGAGAAACGTTTGTCTAAGTGCAATTCAAATCCTCCCAGCCTCCCGGTGCTGTGTATGTGTGTGAATATATGTGTGTGTTTGTCATTCCGCTAAATGGTTTCTTCCTTGACTTGATGGAGCAAGTGCCATCTCAAGGGAACGGGTTACACCACACACACACAAAGTAAAGCGCTTTGAGACTGGTGAAAAGCTCAGAACATTAGTGCAATCCACTTTTGAGAAGTAGAATATATATGAAATACCCGGCTTGATTGTGTGCCTCTGTCTTTTTGTCTGTGTATGTACTCATGTTTTGTGTTGCCATGATAACTCTTCTCTTAGTGGCAGATAGCCCGTTGTTGCATTAGCCAATCCACTTCCGTTTTTGCTTTTTTTTTTTCACAAGATAAACCTGATTCAGATATGCAGTCAACCTGGCCTCGCTGGTGACTATCCACAGAT
>NW_019472064.1:0-1785 GCF_002814215.2 Seriola lalandi dorsalis
GTGTGGATAGAGAGATAGCGGCTAAAGAGATAATGGCTGAAGCTTTGCTTGTGTGTCTGACGAGCCATTCTGATATTTACATGTGTTATTTGGGTGTCTGACAAATATCTACAGCACAATATAAGATTTATAACATCTGTGATATATTTTGCTCATAGTGAGGACAAGCCACTGAAGTGATGGGGGTTCAGAAGTTTTATCCAAAGGCCCCATGATGACTAATATCTTAAGTAGGTTGTAAAGTTAAAATTACAAATGATTGTCATTTTAAAATCTTTGTGGTGTAACTTAAACTTCAGTAGGTTCGTCAGGAAAAAGGGGATTTACTGAAACTGGGGTAAAGATGGCCAGACATTCCTGTACAATGCATTACTCAAAAAAGTAACACCGAGATTACAAAGCAGCATTAAGAGAAAGAGAGAGCAAAGTACAAAGTCAGAACAGCCCATAATCATTGCATGTTAAGCAGTGCAATGTGTCCAATTGAAGCTGCACTGCTCGATCGGTGCTGTTGAGATATTTTGGCCTCTGCGGTGCATCGTGCCACAAGACTCAACCAGCGAGGATGGACAAGTTCTCATCATTCTAACTCTCCAGAATCTCTTTCATACGGTGTCATCTCTCTATTCATGTTCTTCCCTATTCATTTATTTATCGCTTTGACCTCAAATTTTCTGTTTTCAGTTCAAACAAAATGGTAACTCAATTGATGAGCATAGACATTATAGTCAAAAACTGATACAGCAGGATCAAATTCCTCTGTTTGTTTCCCTTTGCATTACTGGGCCACCCTCACCTCTTTTACCACATACACCCAGTGAATGAGGTCATTCATCGGTGCTTTATATATTTACACTCTACTAAAGCAAATGTGCCGTGATTTCCAACCCCAAAAATGACATCATGTTACTGACAGTTCTAGTTCCCATCCCAAAATTAACAGTGTATCCTATGAAAATTTCATTGAAACATGCATGACGACATCCATAAAGCCTATCCAGGACCTAAAAGCATTGATGTCTGCTCATACGCAACGGCATCACATTTTAGTCACTGGATATCTAGTATGAATGAGATTTCACTGTGAGTCCAGTTTTAAGATTCAATTTGGTTACAACCAATCCACCCACTAAATGATTACACAGGCCTTCTTCTCCTGCTCGTCTGTCATTTTTGGGACATACTAAAGAGGGGTGACACATTGTTTGTCTAGGGTTGAGAGTGTTGTCCTGTATGCTGTAATGCTAGTCAACCTATGGCTATGCCCGTTGTTGCCTCCCAGTTTCACTTCCTGTGGGAGTGGAAGGCAACAGGAAGTCAGGGCCTGCTGTATGTGCTACAGTATGTGGTGCCATGACATGACAGCAGTAATGCCTTGTGTGAAATGGCAGCCTAGTGTATTTGCTAAGCTTCTGCGTGCATTGCCAAAGGAAAGTATTAAAAGTGATTCTAAGTATTTAACTCGTACAATGTTCAATAAAGTTTAAAGTAATAATCTGCCACCAGGATGGCCTGGTAGCAGATCAGTCGGTCAGATGGTTTGACCAGGGGTGCAGAGACTGGCAGAAGCTTAACAAATACTTTCCTCCCAAAGCCACAACACAGTGAGTGTGTGGTTTCTGTCTCAGTCCCTGATGCAGAAAGATCCTGGACAAGCAGGAGAGAGTGTGGTGACCCACCAGTGGTCCGGCCCAGCCGAAACCGGGTCGAGATGGAGTGAGTAGTGGAGGGATAAAGGGGTGTGGAGGAAGAGGAAGAGGAGGAAGGAGGAGGGGTGGGGTGGGG
>NW_019472065.1:0-1785 GCF_002814215.2 Seriola lalandi dorsalis
AGCGAAGTCCAAGTCCTCATTTTTCGCCTTCAGAGTGCCACAGGTCTAAGGTACATAAAATCGGTACACAAACTTGTTAGCAAACAGTTGCTTATTTACACATCCATCAGAGAGGGAGCAACATTAACATTGATTTGAAGTCATATTTGTGTCCACATGATGAATCTTCTTACATCCATTCCTGGAGGAAATATCTGGCTCTTGAGCTGCTGAATGCTCCACTGGGTTCATCAGATAGTTGCTAACTGTGTCCGTCTGCTGTTTGGTGTGTACAGCAGCATACAGCTGCCTGCTGAGGCTAAAAGCAAAGCCGATGAGAGCTGTGAGCGTGAATCAAAATATTATCACATATTTCGGGCCCTGTTGTGGTGATCAAAATGAAAGCAAGCATAAATAAAAGACGACAGAAAAAAAAGAAGCATTTTGGGTGTTACAGAGACTGAGGCATCTCGGGAAGACACAGGAGGGAGTAGGCAGAGGAGCTTTCAGGCTTGGCAAGAGAGAGCTTTGCAGCGTCAGACAGACAGACAATCAGGCACACTGAGTCACTCAAAGACTGATCCCCGATCCTAAAACCTCATCTCCCCTTTGGCCTCCTCTCTAGCCCCCACCCCCACCCACCCTGTCCTCTCATCCCTTCCATCCCTTCATCCCTCGCAGCCATCCGCCTCACTTCCTCCCCTCACTACCCTGAAGCCAGGCTTTGGACTGTTTTTTCACAAACACACACACACTAACACACACACACACACACACACACACACGACACCACAACAGGACCCTGAAGACTACATCTCAGGCCCAAAGCGTTCTCCCAAGTCAATCCTGGTGTTGACGAAATCAGGCGAAAGGGGTGATTGATGAGACGGATTGGATACACCGCTGTAGAGGGAAAAGTGAGACTGAGGATCTCGCTACTCTCCCACGCCACCTCCGCTACCCCGATGATGACATCACCGCGGCCAGAGACCTTCAAGCTGCGACTGTGATTAAGTGCGATTAGTTCTGTCTGGGGCTGACAGATCCCACCGGATTTCAAACTAGAAAAGAGTTTTCAGGCTGTTGAAAGTTTAAGAAAGAGAACAAGCATGGGAATGTTTCAATGTGTAGGCATTTTTGTTTTTGTGTACATGTACAAAGACTGAACAACATTTTCTACAGCAGAAGTAGGATGTTAGCTAACATTAGCCACCATAAGCTACTGGTCATAACAGACCGACCAGAATTGATAGAATAGTAGTTCTAGCAGCAAAATCTGCATGTATTGAATAGAGCAAGGTTGCGTTTTACTGCTAATGAATTCTCTAATGTGTGAGAGAAATAATATGTTGTTCTTTTTTTTTTTAAAGTTACATAGTTGTGGAAATTCTTTGAGATTTGAAGAAAAGACATTCACCGGGAGCTCAGAAGTATTAATTTTAAGCTTGATGTCAAGGTGGAAATGATGAGCGGCACAATGCAGTTGTGAATCAGAGTAATGCCACATCAATGATGTCCAGACTTATTTCTTGGAGTGTAAGTATGGGCCTACAAAATAAGAAGAGTAGAAGGAAAATTCCTTCACACAATACTTTGGTTTATGACCAAATATCTGACACATACATAAACTGACATCATCTTCATCTTAACGTGTACTGAAAATGTTAGTATGCTTAACTAAGATAGTTAACATGTTATTGTGGACATGTTAGCATGGTGACATTAGCATTTAGCTTACATGTGTCTCAGCACGGCCTCACTGTGCCACTAGCATGTCTCTACGTTCTTAGTTTTGTTGGGAGATAA
>NW_019472066.1:0-1784 GCF_002814215.2 Seriola lalandi dorsalis
TTCTCCCTACAGCTAAAGCCAGCAGAGCGTGAGGATT
Organism: Seriola lalandi dorsalis; assembly: GCF_002814215.2. Taxonomy (NCBI): domain Eukaryota; kingdom Metazoa; phylum Chordata; class Actinopteri; order Carangiformes; family Carangidae; genus Seriola; species Seriola lalandi. The sequence goes on from NW_019472066.1 coordinate 38, forward strand.
CAGTCTTCTTCTCCTGTCACGCCATCAACTCTTACGGAGAAGGGCGAGGCCTTATCCAGCTCACTGTGCAAGGTAACCATTCCTGCACAAATGCATGCACCTGTACCATCTCCTCTTCATACTGCTAAAAGATACACAAACCCGCTCTTCCCTCTTGCCATCCAAAATTGTCTCTCTATTGCTGCTGCCTTCTCCTCCTTTATCTCTTCACTAGCTCTCTTTTAAATCCTCAGAGCCCCCAGACCCTCCAGAGTTGGAGGTGCGAGAAGTGAAGGATCGTAGTATGAATCTCCGGTGGACACAGAGATTTGATGGAAACAGCGTCATTACGTCCTATGATATTGAGTATAAGAACAAGACAGGTAAGTAAACAGAGTATGTTTTTTAGTTTACAGAAAAGGAAGATAGAAAAGTAAATGTGTGGGTGGAATAAAAAGCTGAGCTGTTGGTGCTTCTTTCCTTTTCCTGGAGCAGTACAGGATTGTGACGGACTGTCAACTGACTGTCTGTCAAAACACAAAATCCTACATTTTTTAAGGATTTTACTTTATTTTTATAGAAAGATTAGAGGGGATAGAATAAGACTTCATATTAAGTAACAGTGAGAAAATACAAATCCCCAAATATATTCAAAGTGTGACTCAAAATGAAAAACAACGCTGTACCACTATTCAGATTCCTGGGAGCTGAAGCACGCCACTCGAAACATCTCCCCCACCAACAACCAGGCCAACATAGTGGACCTTCACCCTGCCTCTGTCTACAGCATCCGCATGTACTCCTACAACGCTATAGGAAAGAGCGAGGCCAGTAAGGAACTCACCATCAGCACCGAAGAAGCACGTAAGTATCTTGATAGCACTGCTTTCTACTAATGTGAATGTGAGTGAATTAGCACTCAGCCTCTGCAACTTTGATGACGCTGACAACTGTCCTTGAATAAGCATTTTGTATTGAAAGTATAGCTCAGAGAAACTGAGAAAAACAACTCCTTGGAGAAATTATTGACGAGAATAGTCAGGGGTCATGAGATGTGAAACGTGAACGCCACAGAATGTTTGTTCGACACCTCAACCCTTCTGTCTCTCTCTCTCTCTCTCTCTCTCTCTCTCTCTACAGAGCCTGATGGTCCTCCCATGGAAGTAATCCTGCAGCCTGTGACCTCTCAGAGCATCAGGGTCACCTGGAAGGTAAAGCATTAGAACTACTTGCCTTCTGGTTGTGTATCTCACTTTATCATATTTTGCTGCTTGCAAAGTAACCTAATGTTGTTTTTGTCATGATTATATTTCATTGCATTAAGCTTTTGGAGGTGCCCGAATCATTGTGCAATATATGAATATAAATAGATGAGTCTGATGTGAGTATTGTCTTTCCTTATTTAATCCATTAGGCTCCCAGGAAAGAGCTGCAGAACGGCGTGATCCGGGGATACCAGATCGGTTACAGAGAGAACGGCCCGGGCAGTAATGGCCAGTACAGCATTGTGGAGATGAAGGCCACTGGAGACAGTGAGGTCTACACTCTGGACAACCTGAAGAAGTTTGCCCAGTATGGTGTGGTTGTCCAGGCCTTCAACCGAGCCGGTACAGGGCCCTCTAGCTCAGAGATCAATGCTACAACACTGGAAGATGGTGAGAGTCACAATAAACAACACATTTACAGCATATCTCAACATACGTGAGAGGGGATTTTTTTTTTTTCCTCTTGGTGTGTGTGTGTGAGAGCTAATGTGGGCTACTCAAGT
>NW_019472067.1:0-1411 GCF_002814215.2 Seriola lalandi dorsalis
TTTTTCACATTGTAGGGAGCTTTAGACCTTTAGTTTTATGTTTCTGTATCAAAACTTCTACAAATATATAAATATCAGTAGCTTCATGACTGTGGAGCTGCTGAATAATAACTCCCCTGCTCACCAGTTAAAGTATTGTTGCTACAGAATTGGACAGTTTATCATTTACAGCAACAGCACTTTAACTCGGATGTTTCCTTCAGGCTAAACTCAGCTCATCCCCTTTAACCTTCATACACAGAAACTCTAAAGTGCTTGCTGCTGTTCACAAAGAGTAACGATAACATTGATTATAGTATAACCATAAAAGCCAGCATGATGGTGTTTTACAATTCTCGTCCAACATTTTCTACAGCACGGGGTTTGTATTAGAAGCCAAGTGACATAATGACACAAGTGTTGGATATCATTGTTGTAACTGAAGTAACAGCTGGGCCCTGTTTCCCCTCTCTCTCTCTCTCTCTCTCTCTCTCTCAGGATGAAGTGGACGAGCTGCGAGCGGAGATGGAGGAGATGCGAGACAGCTACCTGGAGGAGGAGGTCTACCAGCTCCAGGAGCTGCGGAGGGAACTGGACCGATCCAACAAGAACTGCCGCATCCTGCAGTACCGCCTGCGAAAGGCCGAGCAGAAGAGCCTGCGGGTCGCACAGACGGGCCACGTGGACGGAGAGCTACTCCGTAGTCTGGAGCAGGACCTGAAGGTCTGTGTCTTTGCTCTTCTCAGTATCTACCGTATGTTTGTTTCTTTGCAATTAAGTAATGCTAATTAGGTATTTTTAGATTTGACGATTTTCATGCCAGTGTTGCCTCAGAATTTTATCATTACTACCTGGTGACGCCCTCAAAACAGAACATGCAGTCATCTTGAAACAGTTAAGCTCTTCATTGAGCCAAGACTAATGACACACAGTTTATAACTCTTTTAAAGAGGTGATCCACAGCACCTTTTCATTGTTTGCTGAACCATGGGAACCAGATTGACTTAAAGTGAATAAATGATTTGCACCACATCCAACTAGAAAATGAAAACAGTAAATAAAAAGCGGAGATGCTTTTTTCATACAGACCGCTGACAAAGGCTGCAACTAACAAATACTAATATCAATAAATCTGTCAATTGTTTTATTTATGATAATATGTAAAATTTTATAGCGCGCTTCTTAAAACCCAAGTCACAAAGTGCTTCATGCAAGGCAGCCAATCAAAATTATAAACTCATTCAATTTTGTGAGAAAACAGATTAAATTAATTTAAATAACGTAGGATGCGAGAAATAAAAATTATAAAGAAATAAGCAGTTTAAGAAAATAATGGCTTTATCATCAGTTTCCAGGGCCAAGGTGATGTTTAGAAATCGCTTGTTTTGTCAGATCAATAGTCCAAAACCCAAAGATATTCAGTTTACATTTT
>NW_019472068.1:0-1784 GCF_002814215.2 Seriola lalandi dorsalis
TGAACATAAATTCAATAAAACAAAAGAGTCCTTCTGAGGATTGAGCCCCGCTGGCTGTGGGAGGAGATGGAGGGGTCTCGAGCTTTTTTTTTTCTTTTCTTTTTTTTTTTCTCTTAAAAAGGAGCGAGACAAAAGATTTTTAAAGCAAAGAGACGACAAAAAACAACAAAAAGCACCCTGGACTTCATGAGCGTTTCTGCCTCTTGGAATGTCGCTGCTGGCTGGACCGGTCATCGTCGCTGCTCGCCCCCCCTGCGTCACCCCGGCCCCCCCGCTGACGAGTTCTCCGTGTGTCCCGCTCACCATCGCTATCCGGCTCCCTGTAATCTTTCCTGCCTGAGGTGGCAGAGGTCCGCTTACTTCTCCTCCTTCCATCATCATCACCCTCCTCGTCATCCTCCTCCTCATCATCCCCCTCCTCCTCTTCTTGTTCTTCCTCACTCTCGCTCTCCTCATCCCTCCGTCCTCGACAATTTCTGCTTTTCTTACTGTTTGATTTGCCATTCTGCATCTTCTTCTTCGGCTCCTCTTCCTGCTCTTCATCCTCCTCCTCCTCCTCCTCTTCCTCCTCCTCTTCCTCCTCCGCCTCCTCAACATCTTCTTCTTCCTCGTCTTCCTCAGATGTTGCTGGGGCTTGGCTGACTCGTTTGCGTGAACGCCGGCGGAGGTAGCTGAGGCCAGGCAGCAGCTTTTGGAGCAGCTCGGTGAAGGTCTGCTCCGTCTTGACCATACAGGAGAGCACGGTGCTGCCCTGCTGGTTATACTCCTCTGCGTTGGAGAAGACCAGCTTGATGTCTTCCAGGAAGTCCTGGGCGTGACGATACGAACCCTGGCTGAACTTTCCCAGCATCGTCTGGAAATCCATGGGCTGAGAGATGATGTCCAAGTAGTCCTCTGCCTCCTCGGCGGACACGGGCTCCCTGAAAAAGGGGCAGAGCGTGAGCCGAGGGCCACGTGAGACTCAACGCTAAGGATCAGATCAATTCATGATGTCTAAACTTTGTCAGTCATTCCGGTAGCAGGTCATGTCAATGTACAACAACTAAAACAAAAGATTATAATCCAATTCAACGTATTTACAACGTGTCTGGGCTCATTATGGTCAGTGCACTGCCTAGAAGGAAGTGTTGCCTGAGAAGCTCTGGGCTTGGACATACCAGGGATGAATTAGACACCCCTTGTTTGAAGAGGTTCAGTTATTACAGTTAGTGTTAACTACTCCAAACAATGTGTGGTTGCTCAAGAGTCAGTGTACTCACTACACTGAATACAAATTTTATTTTCACGCATGCAGATTATGCTCGCTGCTCACCTGAAAGGCCAGCTGTAGCGGAATTTCGTCAGTTTCTTGAGGATTTCCTCACACCTCTCCAGTTCCAGCGCCTGCCTGCGTACTCCTGACTGGGAACTCTGTCGCACCTGCAGGAACCGCACACACAGGCAACAATCAGAAAAAAAGCAATAATACAAAACTGATTTATTTTATGTTCTCAATGCAAATTTTCAAATGTCTGCAGGTTTGTGAAATACAAATGAACTCCTGCCATCACGTTTCCTACTTCAATCCTTACGGTTTCTTACCAGGTCATCAATGTCTGCAGGGCTGTTGGGGCCGGCCCTCTGTTTGCTGCTCTGACTACTAGACGACTGCTTCTTGGATTTACTTTTTGAACTTTTCTGCCGTGATGAAGTCTGCTTATTTTTCTTCCTTGATCTCACTGTAGAGAAACAAGAAAAATAAACAGAAATTAACGTCATGCTGCAGTTCTGCTTCTGGAATCTAA
>NW_019472069.1:0-1784 GCF_002814215.2 Seriola lalandi dorsalis
TAACTGAACTTGCACTTAACTAGTCTTTGTACTTGTTTTGTGTAAAGCGTAGCATTCAAGGAACATAATTTTGTTTCCATGTTACACTGAGTATTGTACACGGAGAGAACAGCTTTTGCTAATTATACTAATTGCAGGAAAGTGTGTCCCATGTTCATTAGAGGCCTCTAGATGCTCAGGGAAGGGACTTATGATTTCTTTGCAGAGAATTAAATAAGAAGAAATAATTCCATCACCCAGGTCCCAATAAAACCACCATTTTGTGGTCTATTACTGTTTGCGGATTAAACATGAAAGAAGCAACATGTTAAGTAGTGAGCTTCAGCCATATTGGTGGTAGGCATATTTTTGAACTTTGGAAAGAGCCAGGCTAGTTGTTCTGCTTCCAGTCTTTATGTTAAGCTAAGTTAAGCTAATCGTCCCCAACTCTAGCTAAATCTTCAGTGCACAAACATAAGAGTGGTCTCAATCTTCAGGATAAGCACATTCCTTTTATCTAGTCATTTAAAGAAGTGTAAACAACTATACAATGCTATCGACCAGTTCATTTTCATGATGAAATGGGACTAGAGATTGATTAAAACTGAAAACAAGGTTTTGAATTTACACTCACCTGTAGCACTTCATAGATGGCTTTCTTGTACATGGGCTGCTTGTTGTAAGTTGGTTGGTGAAAGGCATTGTTAAAGGAACTTAAAGGCATGAGTTTCTCTACACAGACCTGGAAATATACACAGAAAATGTAGTCATTAATAGGCATTAATATTGTTATTAGCTAGAAAGTATGAAAGGATTAATGACTATTATGTTTATAGTGGAAAAGAGTTGATGAGAAATAGGTTGAACAAATAAAAGAAAAAAAAAGTTATTATAAAGTGTGTGGTTGTCACTCTAAATGGAGGGCTGTTTTGCTTAATTCCTCATGAAAAAATCACCTCACAGTAATATTAATGTTGGCTTTAAATACTCACCACTGAGAATTTTCCATCTCCGAACCACATGACCCATCTGGTTCCCTCAGCAGCTCTGCTCCGTCCCGTCATCCACCAGGATACGATGCGGCCTGGCCACCACGAGAACCCTCGCAGCTTCCCCCAAACCAGCTCACCAATGCCAAAACCACGACCGTCCTGCAGCCAAAATAAAAGACAAATCATCCGCTCTGTATTCACTTCTGGCCATAGTTGTTAAACCTTTTTAAACACCGTCTGTCTCAGTTTTTTTTTTATTTTTGGGATGGGGTTAGATTAAAAACTTACATAAACAATAACATAACAAAATAAATATTATATAATAACAATAATTAAAGGTGATTACTTATAATATAAATAAGAGTCGCAACTAACAATGATTTTCATATTCTATTAATCACCCAATTTTTTTCTTGATTAATCACTTAATCGTTTAGGTCTAATTCCCCAAAACTCTAAGTTAAATCTTCAAACTTGTTTTTTCCATCAACAGTCCAAAACCCAATATTTAACTCTTATTATCACATATTCTCAGCACATACTCAGGAAGGGAGAAAAAAAAAGACTTAATAATAAATTGCTTATCAAAATATTCCCTGATTCATTTTGTGTAGACCGACTAGTCAGTTAAGCGACTAATTGTTTCAGGAAAATCCCAAACTCAGTGCCGAGTGCATAAATTAGAAAATTTTAAGTTTACTCAAGTGACATCCATTTACATATTTAGAGACATAAATGTCTATATATTTTAGTATTATTAAGTATATATTTTTTATACTGTATGCTTGAAGCTACTGGGGGAAAATACACAAA
>NW_019472070.1:0-1784 GCF_002814215.2 Seriola lalandi dorsalis
CAGTCCTGCAATAAATCTTCCCTTTTTAAGTCTTCCCCTTTCTCCGCTCGTTCATTCTCAATGCAAAATATAACCAGTCCACTCAGCTTCTGTCTCACTGCGCTCCTCCCAAGTTTTCAAACACTGAGCTGAATGAGCTCTGCAGTCACAACAGGGAGCATTGAAAACAGCAATAAGGTAGTGCACACTTCACTGACAGTTGAAATGAATGTGGAAGTCACAGCTGAAGGATCCCCCTCCAGTATTTTAGCATTTGGCATTTAGCCAGACTCAGCGTGCACCTGTTGGTTGTGCAACTTGGCAGGTGTGTTTGATTTTAAACACTTGCTGTGGTCGCCGGGTGGTGCATCAAATGAGCCGCTTCCTCTCTGCTGCAGCTGCTGATTTGGTTCTTTTCATTAGTCATGTTCTCACATGGTTAATTATAACTTCATCTTATGACTTTTGTTTTTTATTTTATAATGATTTTTATGTTAAATGTAGTGTAGTAAAATACTTTTAGTGTAGTAAAATACTTTTTTTTAACTCTTAGTTAAAAAATATTTAAGTAACCGTGAAATTGGTGATTTTAAAGATAAAACAAAATGGACAACTGCACAAAAACTGACTTTGTTGCATTAATGAGAGTAAATGTAACTTCTTACTTCCACCCCTTCTAGTCAAGACGGAGCAAGATGGAAAGACTTGACATTGCCCCCTCTGTTTTGTATTTCCATTGAATAAATGCAATGATAATACAAAGGACAGGATAAGAAGCAACCCTAACAGTGAATATCTTTTTTTCTGTTTGAGGAGGAATTCTGTTTCACACCAGTTTCATAGGAAAACAAGAAATCAAGATGTTTAGCTGATACTGTTTCGAAACTGATTTGTGGCAACTTTGTAGTTCGGAGAGTGAGCCCAAGGCTCTCACTTACCTCAACAATCCAATTTACTTCCATGGAAGAAGGCCAAATACATCATTGCCACTTACTGCTTGTTCTGTTTGTATCTTTTTTTATATTCCCTGAGCTCTTTCCTTTTTAATGAACAATTTATCTGCAGGTAGCAGTTTCAAGCTGTTGATGCTGGGCTACTATCTCATTTATTAAAAAAGATCAATCAAAATTACATTCTTATTTGCAGGCATCATTGCAATGTTCCTTTATGTACTTTATTTACTATTTTACTCCTAGCTGGCGGGAGGCATCAGTGACAGGAGGCCAGGAGAAAAGTGGTCTCAATCGCATCATCATTCAGAATGATGTTCTGTACTCTCCAAAGACTGGAATACCTGTGGCAGCTGGATAGTGTTGTTACATACCAGAGATTTAAAGAGTAACTACACCCAAAAACATTTCATAGGGTTATTAAACGAGTAAACATCTATTTATTGCTCATAATAGACAAAATAAAACAGTAGTAGTCAGTATCTCAACTAGTGAGTGTGTATATATGTGTGGGTACTCGCCTATAAAAAAAAAAAAAAATCTGTCTGTGAGCCACCTAATAAATAAACACAGAGCACATTCATTTTTAGATGCTTGGGTTGACAAGACTAATTGCACTATGGCACATCACTTAGGGAAACAAGTTGTATTTTATGGTATTTTCCATAATCCCTTTTCAGTTTTGAATGGCTTTTGCCCTCCTAACTATCTAGAAAAGTGGTTTTGAACAGTGGCCAGAAAACCTCCGGTTTTAAGATAATTTAATTGGGTTCTTTGCCGGTAAAGTTAATAAGCCTTCACACTTTTATATGGTCCCTTTGCCGTGGGCAACAGTGGGCTGGGCTGTAGATGTGC
>NW_019472071.1:0-1400 GCF_002814215.2 Seriola lalandi dorsalis
TAGTGCGCAACTACATCAGTGTTTTACATTAAACCATTATTTTGAAGGTTGTACCCGGATGTATTATTATACCATTGTGCCTAATTTGATGTTGATGGTGTTGTGGCCGGCATTAATATAGACACAATAACCTAATAAGACTTCCGGTCAATACATTAAAAACAAGTGTTTTAATACAAGACAAACAATAATGATTAAAATAGCCTAAATAAAAAATTTAAAAATTAAAAAAACAAAAAAACAAAACAAAACAAAAAAGATAACATAAACAAGAATGAATACATAAAACCCCAAGAAAATGATCTCCAACTTGATATAGCCATTGTGCAGGTAGAGTGCAGAAGATATGTGTATGTATATTGTGGTTTGTTTTATTTTTTTGTTTATTTTTTGAAAACATTATTTTTGTAGTAATAGGCTATAATTTACTGGTGGACATTAAATTTTGCCAAAATGACAAAAGATTTATTCATAAAATAGTACTGTTTTGGTTCAAGCTACAGACATCAAACCAAACAGGTAGAATTGAAAAATCAACAAAAAATATGATCGCAAATAGAGGCTCCAAAACAAGTGTAGAGCTTTTCCACCAGCAATTACAACAATTAGTGTTTACTTATTCTCTGCAAACAGTGTTTTTGTTGGATAGGCTATAATTGACAGAGTGGTTAAATTTGTTTATAATCAAGTAGCTTGATGAAAAGGTCAAAACTAGAAGTTTGAGAAATGACTTTGAACATGACCATTAGAGGCGGTATTTGTCAAGTCACACACAATATCACACTGATACTTCCGGTAGCGACATTCAAAATAAGTTTAAAATTTCGACAGCGTGGTGGGCGTGCTATGGATATAAACAGACGGTTGGTGGTGATGCCGTGAAACATCTTGCCGAGATATTTCTTCTTTGACAGGAGTAGTTACTTTCCATCTAACCCGGAAGTAATATCTGCAGTCCATGGCGTGCGATGGGAGTCTGATATTATCCAGATAATGTTGAATTGTGTTAGTCCGGGTCTAGTCCTGTTGTGTAATTGTATTTATGACGCAATTTTACTACAAGGTAAGAACTTGATTCTCTGTCGCAGCGCTGAGCCTCGGGACAAACAAAATAGATGCTCTGTTGTTTTTAACATAGCTTATGTCTCAAGGTCCCAATGTTAGCGTGTCCTCTACATGTCGTAGCTGCTACTTTATCTGGTCTTTATAACATTTCATGCTTATTTCTATTAATATTATATCATATTATTCTTGACAATTCGATTTTTGTCTATGTATGAATGTTTTGACAATATTGGTGTCAACTACAGTATCTGAAACGTTCATCAAGAATGTTGTGCCACTAACTTCTGCACAGCCTCGAAAAAAAAAAAAACACGTTAATGAATGAAATTGATAAT
>NW_019472072.1:0-1783 GCF_002814215.2 Seriola lalandi dorsalis
TGGAGGAGTGGGGAGTAAGGCCGGTATCGGCAATTAAAAGACGTGTTTGGCCGGGAACACAGATTGCGGACAGGACCAGATTTCTGAAAGTGAGGTTCACGAAGCAGGTGCAGTCGCTCCCTTACTCCACCAAATTCGAGACAATGAGGGACACTGAGTGCTTTAGAGTCATCCATGTCATGTCTGCCGACTGTGTATACAACCGGGGCACATAGTGAGAGACTGCCCGGCATTTACATGTTTCAGATGTGGGAACCAAGGATCCGATGTAACAGGTAGTGAAGAGGAAATAAGGGTGAAGGTGGGAGAAGTGAGAAAAAGATCTGTGAGCAAGAAGCATGGCAGCAGACTGGACAAAGCAAAAAAGAAAATTGTAAAATGATAAGTAATTATGGAGACATTCTTTTCATTTGTAATTTCAATGCTTATCATTTCCTCCTTTAATGGGAACGGGCTGAGAAATAAAGACAGAAGGCAGCAAACTCTGATGACATGTGAAGCGGACATTATATGCCTGCAAGAGACGCACTGGGATGATGAAAGTGTGAGGGGAAACTGCAACAATGATGTAGCAATTCTAGTGAAAAAAGGAGTGATTGAGAATGTAAGAAAATGTGTGGATGATGGAGATGGAAGAGTGATTGGGATAACATTCGAACATACGGGGAAACAGTTTCAATTAGTCAATGTTTATGCACCGAATGAGGAGAAAGAGAGAGGCATTTTTTGAGAGGGTAGGGAGGTTGTGTGGCAACAATAGTATGATTGTGGGTGATTTCAATGTGTGGTGTGGAAAGATGGATACATCATCAAATGTGTGCTATAGAAGCGACGCATCAAGAGGTGTGCTGAAAGAGATGATGAGAATAAGACACAATCAGTAGTATAAAGGACACAATAGATTATATGAAGAAAGAGAAAGAAGGGATAGTGATAAGCTTAGATCATCATTACTTACACAGGGTGTTGGAGGAAATGGGCTTTGGGCATAGGTTAGGCGGATGGATAAGAAGGATGTATGATAGGGCAGTTAGCCTTGTGAAAGTTAATGGTATAGTCACAGACACATTTAGATTAGAAAGGTCAGTCAGGCAAGGGTTTCCGATGTCATTGTTGCTGTACTCACTGTCAGCAAAGCCATTAGCACTGCTGCTGAGTCAAAATAATAAGATAAAGGGAATGGAGGGCAGGTGAGCTTAGTATACCAATACGCAGATGACAACAGTCACAGTGAAGGACAAAGAAAGTGTAGTTGAGGTTTTAGATAGATTAGAGTTGTATGGGAGGGCATCAGGGGCTAAAGTGAATATAGAGAAGTCAGAGATCATGTATACAGAAGAGGATAGTGTAGGGAGGAGCACCAGAGCACTACACAGAAGGGCTTTAACATTCTGGAAAGCCTGCTGACAGATAGGAGACCACACATATTTGGCACTGGTCTTCAACAAATCAGTGAGGGGGGTCAACCACAGAAGAAAAGTTCTTACAGAACCTGCAGTAGTACCCCACCATTCCCAAGACTAGCTCTTTTTTTTGTCGACTCCCTGATGCCCTGACTGGTCATGGGATAGCCGCAGAACTAAGCTACAGAACTTAGCTGGTACCACGACCTGAAGCACTCACACTCATCTGGTCCATCACTAGCAGCAGAGACTGGATTAACCACCGGAAGTGGAGGAACATCAGGCCACACGCGTCTACCAGCCAGCCCATTCCCAAGAATGAGATGGACTTTGTTCACTGGCAATGCTGGGCGCACACCAATGGACAACTCCCCCTGCAC
>NW_019472073.1:0-1783 GCF_002814215.2 Seriola lalandi dorsalis
CAATAGTAGAGTAGCTGAAGTAGCAGCAGCAGTTCTTTAGGTTGCACCTTTGGTTGTAGTTATGGAAATACATATTGCTAATTGCAGCACAGGTAACTCTTTATGACCGGTTATTAACCACAAATTTGCAGCTGTAGTAACTTACCATATGTGTGTATGTATGTTTACAGGAGATGAGTGTGGGCTATGCCAATGGGATCAGAGTGATGAGTATGACTCATACTGGAGAACCAGGCTTCATGCTCTATGTCCCCATAGAGGTGCGACCTGCACACACACAATCATTATCTTGTTACCATTCCACAGGATGGTTTGTAAAATCTTAGAAAGTGCTACTGTATATTTTGTACATCATGTCTAACATAGATATTTTCCTCTGCTCCCTACAGTACGCGCTGCATGTGTACAATGAGGTGATGTCAGTGGGTCAGAAGTACGGGATTCGTAACGCAGGGTACTACGCACTGCGCAGCCTACGGATAGAGAAGTTCTTTGCCTTCTGGGGTCAGGACCTCGATGCTTTCACCACCCCACTGGAGTGTGGACGAGAGTTCAGGGTTAAGTTTGACAAGGTCTGTTTCCAGTGCAGCTGTGTAAACACATCAAACTGCGTGATACCAGCCCACATGGAGTCTGAATTTTGCTTCTAGTTTTAAGTTACAAAAAGCTTTTTATTTGGCCTCATGGTGTTTCAGCAGCAAGTTTCCACTGTTACCATGGTTATTTTGATGAGGAAGAAATTCAACGATAATATGAGTATTAATGCTTTGTATTCCAGTCAGTCAAATTATTATTGTACATGATGCTCTTTTGAAGGTCTTGGTTTTACTTGACCTTTTTTTTACTTTAAAATGGTTGGAGCACGAGAGAGGAGCAGAATAACAACAGGCTCTGTGCCATCTGCTTTACTGAAACCTTCAACATATGGGTTGTAGTCTTTGACGGGATGGAGAAGAAAATTTGTCACCAGACTGCACCTGCACGCACAACAGGTGGCACTTTATGGTAAAGTTTACCATCTTTTCATTTTGAAAAAAGTGCGCTGTCTGCTGCATACATCCATAATGCCAGCAAAGTATTACTAATGGAGCCCACAGTGTAAAACTGGTTTCACAGATTGCACTCAGAGGAGCAGTCAGCAGCAGAGTCCATGTCTTTATCATGTTTTTGAAAAATGTGTGAAGTTAAGAAGCTGTGGTTCCTGTTGCTCCTGTAAACATCTCAAGATGTTACTTGTTTGTAGGCCAGGCCTCTAATGCTCCTTTGTTTCTCTCTTCTCTTCCTCATCTTTTGCCTCCTCTACTTCCTCTCCTTGATGTTTTGTCAATTTCCCACACTCTTCTTTCTTTTTTCTGCCACACCTTCCTTCTCTCCTGTCTTTTCTCTATTCCTCTCTCGTGTCCTCCTTCCTCCACCAGGACACAGACTTCCTGGGTCGTGAGGCGTTGCTGCAGCAGCGTCAGGATGGCGTGTTCCGACGGTTCGTCATGCTGGTTCTTGAGGATCACGACACTGAGCTGGACCTGTGGCCGTGGTGGGGGGAGCCCATCTACCGTAACAATCATCTGGCCGGGACGACCACCAGCAGCGCCTACAGCTACACCCTGGAGCGCCACGTCTGCCTTGGCTTTGTATCTCCGCCACCAGGCCAGGAGGGGCTCCCCACACCCATCACTCCGGACTTCATCAACCGTGGGGACTATGAGGTGGACATTGCTGGCCAGCGCTACCCGGCCAAAGCCAAACTCTACCCCTTCAGCTCCCTCTTCACCCAACAAAAACG
>NW_019472074.1:0-1783 GCF_002814215.2 Seriola lalandi dorsalis
GCGGAACTGTTGAGTCAGCAGTTATGATAATGTTTCTTATTCTTCAGGGAAATTGAAATCACTTTACAGCATCAATTGACCCCTTGTTTTCTGTCTACTAACATCAGTGTGTTAAGTTACATCATGTTCACCAGGAGAAGGGCTCTCAAATACAAGTGCACGTCCTACCATAGGAGGAAACCGCCACTTTTAATCATATTTTAAATACATATTCAATCTTTTTCACATATGTTCCTTCTCCTAGATTTTAAACCAAAGTTTCTATATGTTAATTTGATTATTTGTCATTGTCATTATCATCATAGCACTTAACTGTCATTACAATATTCTACCAATGTTTCACTGTCGCTGCTCTGGCGGCGAAGTAAACTCACAGCAGATGGAGATCAGGGGTTATGTTGTGTGGAATGGGGTACGGGGCAGAAGGTCAGAGAGGCGGGGTTACTGTATTTGACAGGTGGTGGAGGAGGTTGCCTGGCAGCACATGCAGGTAGGGTTGACTGATTTTGGTGGGATCAGATCCAGGTCCTCATCGTCGGGGATCTCGTCTAGGCGGTAACCATCTTTCAGCAGCTGGATGTTCAGATCTTGGTTGATTTGCTGGAGAAGGGACAACAGACAGAAGAGGTTGATGGGTTACAGCAATGTGTCCCAACCCCTGGGCTAAGGACCAGGAGACCAGAAGCATTTCCTCCTGGGCCACAAGAAAAAGGTATGATTCTGCCATAAAATCTGAATACTTATAATATAACATAACAAGCTGTTTCACTCCCTGTTACTCCCACAACTTATTACAGTAAAGTAGGCCATCAGTTTGTGAGGTAGCTGTCCATCATTAGCTACATGATCTGCATATGGTGTGCTAACCCTCTGCACATTTTGTTTGAACTTGGGTCAGGTTGAGAGTTATTAAGAAATTTCTGTGTGCGCGCGCCCAAAATAGATACATAACACGCAGTGGGAAGAGTCAAAGAAACAATGCTTACTGTAGAAAATGTGTTGCATTAGCCTAATGAAATGACAAGCTCATACCACTCTCATGCCTATCGACTCATGCTGGACCATTGCTTGGCTGGTACCAGCAACTTCCTGGAGTCTCCACTGGTTGACTGGCGACTGCTCCAATAATATGGAAAGCCAAAAGGTTCATAATTCGTCTCAGTTTCCACGGTACTTGGCGTAGACGTTGAGACTAATTATGAACCTTTTGGCTTTCCATACAATAATTGACAAAATGTTGAGCTAAACCTTTACAGAGGTTATTTGTAAGCTTTCTCTCTTGCTGAATGTGGTTTCTTGCTGGGAGCGGGTAGTGGTGATCGGCCATCGTCTTTATAATACAAGAGGTTATAATATGCCCTCCGAGCAGTGCTACGCCTAAGGGGCAGATTGGACGCCACAGAGAGCCATTAAGGTAAGGTGACGAGACGGGCAGGAGCTAGCTGGTTAGCGTGCTAACTTCAGTAGAAGAAAAAATGTGATATAGACAAAGGTTAACGTTTGCGTTGCTTTTCACCGCTGGAGACAGTTCTTGGCTCGTATAAGAATTAAGTTTGATGCTGAACTCACAACTTTTCTTCTAGACTGGTAAGTAAACAACTGATGATGCGAACATTGACTATGTAGCAATAGCAAAACTTACAAGTAGCTCCCTCAAGAGTTTCTTTGGCGAAGTTATGGGAGACAGAATATATAAGCTGCAAGCTTCATGTTAATCTTAATACACCCCCACCGCATTGACGAGTCCACAACAACAACTACAACAACAACACTGGTTCACAGT
>NW_019472075.1:0-1396 GCF_002814215.2 Seriola lalandi dorsalis
GATTACTAGCAATCTCATATACATGTATGTACACAGAACCACCAGGTGATTAGCTTAGCTTAGCACAAAGACTTGAAGCAGGGGGAAACAGCTAGCCATGCTTTTTTCAGTGTAAAGCATCCGGCTATCAGCAGCTAGAATTTTTTCACAAAAAAACAATCAACACGTCATATGTTGTTTGTTTAATATGTAGAAAAAACTCATTGTAAAGATGACAGTTTGTGGTTTTATTGGGCATGGAAGGAACTACTTCATGGCTGGTTGCAGTGAGGTCAAGAAAGTAATGTCCCCATAAAACCATAGCTGGTCTTTTTTTTTACCGTTTAGTTTTAGAACGATTTAAACAAACAGAATATGCTGTGTTTATTTACGCATTTTAAGTGTCGGTAGGTGTCTTTTTTTAACATTTGGACAGAGCTAGGCTAGCAGTTCTCCCCCGCTTCCCGACTTTATGCTAAGATAAGATAATCTTCCTGTTCAAGCGTCATATTCTTTCTATCCAAGCATTAGAAAGGAAGCCAATATGCGTTATTTCCCAAAATGCCGAACAATTCCTTAAAAGCTTTGAGAAGTTTCAGAGAAACACCTAAAATGTCATAAATGAGGTCTATTTTAAAGATGGCAGAGGGAAGATTGGCAGAGGTGTGAGGCACAGCCGCAGCCGAAATTAAAGAAAAAGACAGAGATGAAGAAAAATTACAGACATACCGAGATTTAATGTGGCCTGCTGTGTAATAGAAGGGCAGGGGGCTTGCGGAAGGGCAGACAATGATAGTGAGAAATAGAAAAGGGAGAGAGAGATGGAGTGGTCGCAGAGTGACTAGATACACACAAAAAAAAGGGAGTGAATCAGAAGTGGCAGACGGAGAGAAAATGACAGGGCCAGGAGAAGGTGAATGGCTACTCTCGGAGATGCATTGATCATGTGGAGAGGTCATTACGGCCAAAGGAGACAGACAGAGAGACAGGAGAACAGACAGGCAGACAAAATGGCCGATATCTCTCCTCATTTTCTCGGTTTCCCTTATCGCTCTCTCTCTTTGTGTCTTCATCTACACTCCACTCTGAAGCAGGTTTTCAGGGACACTTGGCAGGTTGTGAAACATGGTGCTGAATTTCAATCAGTGCTGCCTTAGTTAATACATGAGAGCTGAGGGTAAAGATGAGTAAATCGTTCAACCACAATTCAATTTCTACTGCTCGTGCCTTGTTTGTACATAACCACAGCTTTGAAGCTTAAAAAAAAAAAAAAACAGGTGAGTGAGTTGAAGAGCGTGAAGGCCGTCACAGCAGAGAGAGAGAATGGATCGAGGCAGGGCGAGCGAGAGGAAAATGATGGAAGAATGATTTGTCGAAGTAGTGTGTTTGAGAAGATGAAAGAGCAGTAAGAGAGGAA
>NW_019472076.1:0-1396 GCF_002814215.2 Seriola lalandi dorsalis
TGTGTGTGTGGTTTGTGTGAGTGAGGATGTGTGTGTGTGTGTGTGTGTGTGTGTGTGTGTGTGTGTGTGTTTTACCTGCACAAAAACAGAAGTCCTTTTGTTCATGTCCCACAGGAACTCAGCAGCATTGAGCTGGGAGGGGTGAGTCTTCGGCTCCACAATGCCCACTGACATGGGGATATCTGTCTCACACACAGATACATGCAGAAATTTGAACTCCAAATCGCACACAGGATGATTAAAGTAAACATTTCTCGCCAGGCGTCATTACCGATGTCAAGGAGACGGTCGCCAGGACGATTCCACTTCCAGCCCTCCAGCTGCTGGTGCTCTGTGTACTGTAGCCGGCGGTCATGAAACACCACTCGCACTATGCTCTACACACAGAGACACACAATGTGAGTACAAAGTGTACTTGATATAATAAGTTAAAGTCTGTCTTCCAGCTGAGAGGATCCTCTCACCTTAACCATTTTGTTGTTGAGCTCTGGTAACTCCCCTGCCTTCCTGTTGTCCAACATACGCACCTCGTAAGACTGGCCTGAGAGAGAGAAAACCCGATGAAAGGGTGAATGTATATATTACTTGTATTTTAAGAGTCTTCCCAAAGAGTACAGGCTTTGTTTATTATGTAATTTAGAAGAGACTGAAGACAAAAGGCCCTTTTTCCACCAAACTGTCTCAGTGACTAAAATGCAAGAACTATAAAAAGAGATAAGTTTCTTCAGTGCAATTCTTTCTGTGTTTCCACGATGTCTCCTCCTTTGATAAAATGCTCAACAACTTGTGGACTTTCTTGTCTATCTGGCCATTACCTTTCTTTTAACTTATCAAACTTCTGGGAACAAAAAAGATTTTGCAACAGTAAACTTGGCTTGCTGTTGAGTTTTGTTGGCTTTAAAAAACATCTGCCATAACTCCACCCTGATTTCTGGGCCATTGGAAGTAATGCCACCTGAGCAGGTACTTTTTGGGGAGCCCAACCTAAGTATAGACCCAGGCTTGTTACTTAGTAAAATGTCCTTCATCTTCTCTGACTTCTTCCGCTCAGATGATTATAAAATACTCAACTTATGTTTTAGTGAGGCAGCCTTTATAAGCAGATGTTGAGACCACTGTGATGGTATATCTGGTGTTTGACACAACATGCAGACACTTCCCACCATTTTAGCTGCACTATCACTTCTGCATAATTCACATTGGAAAATTCAATTTTTATCTATCAATTCTTTTAAATCCTTTAATTCCATGTGAACTTTGATCAATAATTGGTAATTATGTAGTGATGTTAAATGATGGCTGTGTGTGAACAAACCAGATCAAATACCATCGTCTTCATGTGCAGTTTTGTAGCCTAAGTAGAAAAATTTAGTTACTTAACAAAAAAAAAAAAAAA
>NW_019472077.1:0-1782 GCF_002814215.2 Seriola lalandi dorsalis
AGGAAGACAATTTTGCTCAGTTTTTCAAAAATGCCAGTAGACAGATTTTTCTTTTACTTCAGTTCCCCCTCCTTTGAGTTTAAAACCACATATCTGCTGTAAGACACAACAGGAGCTGTGGAAATGGAGCACAAAACATTTTTGAGCATAGTTTAAAGTGGTTTTACACTGTGCCTGCTATCCACAAGCATTTATCATCTTCTTTTCAATTACTTACAGTAACTTGACTTAAGTGATGGGAAGTAATTAAGTTGATTTACTCAAGGACTGCTTTAAGGTACTTTCACTTTACTTGAGTTTTTCCCTTTTCTGCTGTATCAGCTCCATTACATTTCAGAGGGAAATGTATTTCTCACTTTGCTACCTTTTTACCAGCTGTAGTTACTTTTCAGATTAAGATTTTACATGCAAACACATAAGATAACCTTTACAGAATTCATTGGTCACAATTTAAGCAGTGGTTCCCTCAGCCTATCCAGCTTGTGATGCCTCACAAAAAAGCAATAAGGCCAGATGTTTGAGTCGTCAAGAGAAACCTAAAGAGGAGCCGATACAGGTTGACACTGGGTGAGAGGCAGGGTGCACCCTGGACAGGTCATCACGTTATCACAGGGCTGACTAAAAAATAAAGATTAGAGATGCATTAATTCATCAGTATTAACAATGTTAATAATGCATCAGTCAAGGGTCTGCTACTTTTCATACATTTTGTGGACTGCTTGACATGGTTTATTAACAACACTCCCAACATGATTAGTCAGACTCCTGACGTGGTTGAACGGCGCGTAAATTAACCTTGTTCCTTCTTTAATCTTTGTTTACTTTTATACCATCAATCTTGTTTTCAGAGTAGGTATATTTTTCAGTCATGCATTTGCGTGCTTGTGATTTCTAATCGACTTCTCTCTTCAGGGAGGGCGACTGGTGGGAGGCTCGCTCCATCAACACCGGACAGAAAGGTTACATCCCCAGTAACTACGTGGCTCCCGCCGACTCCATACAGGCTGAAGAGTAAGAACTCATTGCCCTTTTCTAACAATATATCTGTTCCTGTCGCTGTCATTCTCTAACCTTTTAATTTCTTCCGCTTTTATTTTCTCCTTCTCATTCCTTTCCTGTTTCTAACCCTCCTCTGATTAAGACGACATGATGCGGCTGGGCGGTCACACACTGTGACTAACCCATCACACTGACATGGCAGAGAGTCTAAAAACAATGGAGCCCTGTATTGTCACTGCGAGCCACTGGTGTTCCCATTGCTGTTCAACCGGTGTGACAGAAATGTTTAGGGACTGTGCTGTGCTGCTTTTAGACAGTTTTGACCTGGTTTCTGATTGGCTGATGGACATTTCACTAATGCAAGCTACTCATCAAAGATAAAACACTGGGTAACCCCCGCCAGTTAACTTTGCCTTTCGTCTAAAACAGCGAGTACCAGATATTGACAGAGATAGGATTTCTGGGGCCTCCCAAAATTCGTCTTGAAAACAAGATATGCCTGTGAGGTGAGACAGTTCAGCTCGTTTCGAACATGACGGGGCCTGTAGGGATTTCTGGAAATAGAAGGTGTTTCTTTTTAAAGAAGAACAGCTAAATTCTAAGATTGTTTACAGCCATGAGCTAATGTTTTGCTTATTTATTCATCGCAATTGTGATGAACTTTTTTATGGATCTCTTATATGTAATGGAATAAGCTACCGCCTGGAGCAAAGTTAGCAGTAAGCTATAATGAGAATAGTATGGTTTGAATTAAATTGGATTTATATTGAATGAGATTTTAAG
>NW_019472078.1:0-1389 GCF_002814215.2 Seriola lalandi dorsalis
CTGCAGGTGAACACCAGGAAAGAGGTCTGACACACAGAAAACCGATTATACTGGGACCCTTCTCCTTTCCTCATTTGGTATTGATTTGCTCATCTCACTCTCTCATGAACGTTTTGTTCAAAGCCATTATTCTTAATTAATCCATTTTAATTCTCTAACCCTATGCAGTCAGCATACCAGATTCCTCTTTCAGCCTGCATTACCTGTGGACTACCATGATTTAGTATTCCACAAACCTATACATTATACGCAACAGGTCTTTGTATTACCCCATATAAGGAAGTACAAAGCCTCCGTTTGTCGGGTGAAATCTTTAAAATCTTGGCTGAAAAGTGAAGTTGCTCTCAGGGCCCGGAGGAGATTTGGATACTAGTCTTCTGTCAAATTAGGTAAAATGCCTTTAATCTTTTTAATCCTTTTGACCCTTTTTTAATTTATGAGTTTAATTTTTTTTATTAGATTCAAATGGATTTTGTGAACACTGTTTTGCAAAGATCCATAAATACAAAGTATGTTCATTTTGTTGCTTCTTGCTATTCTTTTATTCATCTCCATCCTCTCCTCCATAGCTCTGTACCACTGGTGGATGTGTGTGGGATATGCCTCTGGAGCTGGTTGCTAGGGGTGAAACATGGCATGAAATTAAGAAGTGGCATTAAGTTTATGAGAAATAAGAAGGGTGTAAGGGAGACTGTAATGGTGAAAACGTGCAGTCTTATCTCCCTCTGTCCCTTCATTACATTACTCTTGTCTTGCTGGGTCTGAAAGATAGTACTGCATGATTTTAATGGTTTCTGCTACTAGATAATAAATTATGCAATAAATAATCATATGAATAAAAATAGAAAAAATATACACATTGTAAAATAATCCAATGTATTTTAAAAACTGATCTTAGTTATGTTATTTTATCATGCCTCCTTTTCACAGTAAGAGTAGGTTTATTGCATGTAGCTCATTTTTTAAAATTCATTCCAGCAGGTTTTTATTTCAAAATGTCCTTTATTATGTTTTCTGTCATCATGCCATTCTCATCAAAAGGTTTTTCCCCGTCAATCAAGACAAACCGTGAGAGACTGTTAAAGTTATGTGACAGGCGTGACCCTTGCGTTTGACTAAAGCAACAGCCAATCGCATAACTGGCTCTCACCTGTTTCTCTTGATGATTTATAATGTTTTATTTAATCAATTATTTACCATTGAACACTTTGTCTCCATACATGATGAGATTATTGATTTTGAATATATATTGTCACATATTCATACTGTATCACTGGACACTGGCCTCAGAAGCAATTTGTTAATATACACAATATTATCATCAGGTGATGTTTTCCTTGTGTATATGACCTAACATACAGTTTGTCAAGAATCATTTTATTTGGAAAA
>NW_019472079.1:0-1389 GCF_002814215.2 Seriola lalandi dorsalis
ATGTTAAGGTCAGTGGTCTGTCTCAGTAACACTTACACAACTTTTAATTTGAATGAAAACATTCTGATAGTTTTAGCATTTATGTTTCACTGTCTAGAATTAACTTTAAAGCACGAAAGGCTCAAGCATTAAATCAGATGAATATGAGTCTCTTTCCCTGTACTCTACTTCTGCCTTTTCAGGGTTGTGGACATATTGTTATACTGTACATTCATGATTGAAAAAATACAAATGTTTTACATGTTTCACTAGTGTACCACAAAATGATATAAATTAGAAAATTATTAATTAGAAAAATAAATATAGTATATATATTTCAAGGAATAAAAACATTAAGCATTGAAATGCTGAAGTGTATATTGGCCCTTTGGGCAGATTGGAAATTTTGCCAGTGTATAAAAATGTAAATTGTACATGGTTTAAAGCTAAAAATTGGAAATATTTTATGGCTGTAGTTCCACTGGTTGGTTATATTATACAACTGACATGATGGTTAAAATAGTGTGCTGATTATGATGCAGGTGCCCAAGAGAAAGCAAAAAACTAAAGACAGCTGTTAGGAGACAGCATGTTGATTCAGCTGCTTAAAATTACCCAATGTCCATATGAGCACACTAATCTTGAACAATATTTATTATCTGTTTATAGCACTTGTCTTAACTATAAATTAAATTAATGTATAGTTGTGATTTATGTAATAATCTGTACAATGTGACCTAGGGCTGCTCGATTATGGCAAAAATCATAATCACGATTATTTTGATCAATGTTGAGATCACGATTATTCAGCAGGATTTCTCATTGTCTTTGGAAAAAACCAGAACAAAAAATTATTTCAAAACAAAAAGAGATGTGTCTATGTAGTTATTCCCGTTATACACAATATAAGTTTAAGATATCTGAGCATGATACAGGGTCAGAGAGAGAGAGATGCAGATGAATTTCTGCGTAGGGAAAAGTGAAAATGTATCATGGATGAAAGTCTTCATCAGAAATGGAGTTGGTGAATGTGAAAGAGAACTTTTATGTTGCAACAAGTACGAAATCTATTTTCCTAATTCCCTCCGTACCGAGAGTGGAACGTTTTTTGTCGGGAGGCTGAAATGTGTTGTGAAACAGAACGCCGCACAATAATCGTTGTCTCTCGATTATCTTGTTTTTCTGATCGTTGGAGGCCTAATGTGACCTTTCCTCTCCATTACTTAGACCCCTCACCTTTTGTTGGGTTCATTTTCTGGTCTGCAAGAAATTGGATTTCACTTTTTTTTTCTTCTATTTTTAAGGGCATGTTTTTAACACTTCCTGGGGTTTCTTTTCATTTTGAAGTTGGAAGTGATATCTGTAGGGCAATGAATATATATTTTTTATTTCTCTTCGTTTTTTTTTTTT
>NW_019472080.1:0-1388 GCF_002814215.2 Seriola lalandi dorsalis
TAGAATTATTTTATTTGGGGAAATCATCAAAATACTTCCAGTAAACTGATGCTTTCAAATAACTGTAATAAGGATCCAAGTTAAAGTGAGTGGGTGTGTGTGCATGGACTTTCATTTTCATTATCACATGGGGACGAGGAGTGAATTGTAATTTTTTCTCCTTGTTGATACTTTGCAGTTCAAATTGAAAACATAGTTTGTTTTTGTAATTGTTTGAATTTTTCTCTGCAAGTTTGAAAAGGAGCAATCAGTAATTTCTCTCCTTATCGTTGCACACTGTGTTGCACACTGTGCAACGATAAGGTGAGACGGTAACCAAGTAACGCAGGTATCCAGGTGTCGCTGATCAATGTTGGACATCCAGTCTTGGCTCGAGCAGTCTGTTCCACACCTGAGGCGTTTCAATTATAAACCCCGTCTCCTGGATGCAACCCATGACCTCTGACCTTCACCCATAATGAAATATGGAAGAGAAAACAGCAACCATATAAGCTGTAATGTCTAAATGGTTTCGCATATTATCCCCTAAAACGTGTTTTTCCGTGGCAGTTCTTCACCGCAGCTTCACACACGGGAACGAAAACGACAAAATGAATTACATTCATGAAGCAGGCGGCGCTCCGTCATCAGAGGCTTTTTGTGTTTGCAGGGTCTTAAATCACATTTAACTGGCAAAACAACATATAAAACGATTTCACAGGTGAAAAACATCTCAGAAAAAGCCTGAATTATGTTCCAAGAGAAACTAATGTTTTATTTTTGTTTGGTTTTTTTTTCCCAGTGCCAATGTTTTTCAAATTCTCACCTTTTACAATATTTGTGCGTGTGGCCTCTGTGGGTTAAGGCATCTCAAACAGCTGAAGTTATGGAAAGCTCTATGTTCCAATTAATTAAAAGGCAAACACTAATTACTCAATTAGTAAAGGGCAAGCTAATGCCTGCATTGGCAGTCAGCGTTGGCACTGAAACGACCAACAAGGATTGTAATCCCGAGGGATTCTAGAAGCTTGGAAACCGACATCAATGTGATTCTTGGCATCACCAAATAAACATTTTACGGCAGTTTCTCATTAAATCCTAGTTTGTCGTGTTCCATTAATTAACTGCAGCTAAATCGCGCCGTGTGAAACGGTTCAGGAGGTGTGTGTGTCGGAGACGGGAGAGGATGGGGAAGTGAGGTGAGGTGAGGTGAGGTGAGGCAGCAGAGCTCAGATATGTGAAGGAGGAGCGCTGCGTTCCTGCTGATTATAATCACTGTTTCTGAGGAGCTCATATTACTGATTGCTCCTTTAATCTCTCTCCTTTGTTCAGCTCTCACTCGTTTTTTGTAATTTACTTCTTCATTGTCAATTTTTTCTATTTGATATACAACTGCTTTACACTGTAAA
>NW_019472081.1:0-1782 GCF_002814215.2 Seriola lalandi dorsalis
CAATAACAATGATAATAATCTCAAATGATAATTTTTCAGTGTAATAGAAAAGTAAAACTAATGGTAAATGCAAGTGATTAAGAGAAAAGGAGAACTGACAGATTCATTTTGTTGCCACATTTATTATGGCTTTACTACTATTTCTCAAGTTGACTCCTCCTCCGCCCACGTGCTATCAAAGTTCATTTTTACTTCTCTTCCAGTTATTTTTCATCTTTTATTGTTCAATGGGTGACAAGCCTGCCTCAACTTCCTGTAATTGATCCAAATGCCCAAACCATCC
Organism: Seriola lalandi dorsalis; assembly: GCF_002814215.2. NCBI lineage: Eukaryota > Metazoa > Chordata > Actinopteri > Carangiformes > Carangidae > Seriola > Seriola lalandi. Next base: position 284 of record NW_019472081.1, read on the forward strand.
AAAAAAGTGTTTTCACACTGCAAACAAACCATGGTACAGTTTGATCCAGACCGAGACCACCTCTTCTGGCCTGACCGTTTTTGGTCCTTAGATCTGGACCATGGTCTAAGGCATCTTTCACAGCTAATATTTTGGTTCGAACCAAACTGAAAAGTCAGAAGATCCAGACCAAACAAGGTTGTTGTGAAAGCATCCTGAAACTCCATCAAAAAGGATTGAACAGCCTCCTGCAGCACAATACATTGTCACAACAATCCCAAACTGAAACACAGCTGCCCAGTGCTGGAGTAAAGGTTCTCACTACTACTTCTTCCATTACTGTTAAAGCTACATGACATGCTGGATTGGACAACCAACCCAAACCTTGGAACCTGGACAATGCACTGACGCTAAAAATCTGTTTGTACCACCGAGGATGTCATTTGATTCAGTGCTTTTCCTCTGCGCAGAACAAAGGTCATCTACTCAACAGGAACCACACTGACGTATTCCAGTGACAGCCACACAGATTTAGAAGCCTCCTGAGTCTTTTCTTCTATGCCATGTGGAGGAGTAAACACCCTCCTCTGACCCCACCACACTTCCTGAATGGTTTCTTCTTACAGCTGGGGAAGGCCTGCCGGTCACATGACTGGGGACTTCCATTGTAAGGCGGGGAGGCAGGAAGCAGAGTGGAAGTCAGGCCTCTCAACAGTCTCACTCAGCACTGGCCCCACAGCAAGGCCAAGTCACTGTCAACAAGCAAAATTAGGGAATGCACTGTGGTAGCCTATTGTCCAGTAGGCATATAATACACGTTTACAGCAGTAAGCGTTTCCCTCTGAGGGTGTGCAGAGAGGAAACAGGCCAGAGCAGAAGAGAACGTATTCCTTTTATCTTCACATTGGGCCTCAGTTTTCATGTAAGCAGTAGACAGAAATACCTCAGCGCTGTGGAAAGTCAACATGAACGGATGAGGAGACAGCAGATGATGAAATAGTTGGACTGTTCATGAGGAATTAGAGCTGTGGTAAACTTTCCAAATCTAGGTCTTCAGACACACAAATGAAGAGCTTCTTTCTAAAATGAGATGTCGACTGTTTCTGAGTTAGTATAAAAGAGTCTTATTTGGTGAAAATTCACCTTTTTTTTCAGTCCCAATATGGTAAAAGTATCCAGTATTTCCTTAGTTTAAAAATTTTTAAAGCCCCGAAGTGGTGAAAGTATCTAGTCAAAATTGTTTTACATTTTACTAATATTAAAGATTTGTAGAGGCCCAAAAAGGGGATACCATACAATATTTTGACTTTTATATATACATATATATCTATATATGTATATATATATTGACTTTAATACTAATTTTAATACTTTACTTACTTTTTAGAGGCAGCATTCCAGCATTTCACAAGAAAAAAATATTTTTTTAATCCCTTTAATCATTTGTTTTATCTTGGGTTTGACTTTAAGAACCACTAACTTAGATGTTACTCCTACTGTATGGTCGTTTCAGCATGCAG
>NW_019472082.1:0-1385 GCF_002814215.2 Seriola lalandi dorsalis
ATAATAAATGTGTGACCTGTGTTTTGTACCTTGTACATTCTATAATTGTACATATTTAACTTGTTTCCATAGAAATATATTGATACTGCTCTAATAAGATTAGAAATCATCCATTTTCATTTTATTTTATCCTTCTAAACTCTTCACAATTAGCTTATTGATATTTATAGATTTTCACTCAAAAACGTCTTTAATATTACCAAAGTTGCATAATAATCCATCCAATATGCGACTGATAAATCTGGATTATGAAACAGACATATCATGCTCAGTGTTGGCCCGGGTACTTTGAAAATCCCAAAAGCTATTATTTTTCTGTCAGCAGTTCAGGGATTACCCAATTACATATGATAGAGCTGTCCAGTTTCCAGGGAAACATCCTTGTTACGGATCCCACGAGACGAGACGAGAACAGGCTGCTGAGTGGGGAGTCTGGCACTAAGTGAACGGTAATTATTGGATAGAGAAATCCCTCCAGTATTGTAGCTTAGTGCGTCAAATAACCTCTAAGAATAGCATGTCACACACTCCTCCGTGCTGCAGAGCTTTTTGACTATAAATGAGATCCACAAAATTTTATATTCATATACCTGTGAATAATCTACATTTTTACATGCTTTAACTATACTGAAATGTGAACATCACACCTGCCCATTGAATCTTACCTATATGTAACCACTTTCAGTCATTTTCAAGAGCAATATTCATTGTGCAATAAATAGGTATATATAAAGGGTTGGCATTAGGTCTGTAAAACACTTGGATCGCTACTTCAATGATATGACTATTGATTGACTAACCTTTCTATCACCTCTTGGCACTGGTTCAGTGTCGTATTCCATTATGAAAGTCCTACTTTACAGAGCAGAATATTTCCATAAATGAGCATGCATGCTGACGCATGTGTCTACACGCCCTTCAACTAACTGCTGTCATTCCCTGACTTATGCTTGTTATCACTTCTAGATCCTGGCACTAAAACAACAAGCAGACATATGCTGATAAGGACACACCATCTAGACCTAGTTCAAACACAATTCTGATTTGTCATGCACCACACAGTTTGTGTCATAGGAACTTTATGTCATAGAATATTTACATTGTGTCTGATGGAGGTACTCTGTTGACAACCACGATGGTAAAACATTGAAAGGTACTTGTCAGAAATGGGTCTAAAATAGAGTGGGCTTTGTCGTTTGCTTCAGTAAAAGTATAAGTTGGCATCATAACTGTATCACTCTGTCAGTCAGACAAGAAATTGAAGTATTCATGGTTTCTAAAGCTTTCATATCCTCCCTCGACAAAAGAAAAGTATCAGGATGGATTTCTGTGAATATGGAGCTGAGCCAAACTGAGCTCTTATTGTCGTGTCACGGAGGCAAACT
>NW_019472083.1:0-1382 GCF_002814215.2 Seriola lalandi dorsalis
TGTGCTGTGGTCTGCTGGGGGAGCAGCATCTGTGCCAGAGATGCCAGCAGGATCAATAAACTCATTCACAAGGCAGGGACCATCATCAGAATCTGGAGGTCACTGAACAAGCTGATCTCCATCATGAACAATCCATCCCAGCCCCTCCACGGCACACTGCAGACACAGCAGAGCTCATTTCCTAACTGAATCATTCAGCTCCGCTGTCACAAAGAACATTTCAGGAAATGATTCCAATCGTTCACCGCAACATTGTACAACAGCTCACCTCTGTGACAGGTGAACACACTGCTGCACTACCATCTACATGTAGGCTACATATTGTCTATATCATATTTTATGTATTATACACTGACATCATGCACAGCTCTTATTGAACTCCAACCTTTCTTAAAATTGCACATCGTATTTTTGATCTGTATTCTATTGTTTCTTATCTGTGCTCTGCCAGAGGACACTGTGTTCTCTACCTGCACACCATTGTTTTATCTGCACACTGTTGTTTCTCTTACTTATTCATGGCTAATGCTGTTTTTGATGTATATATTGTATATTTTTATTCAATACCTGGCTCTACAGGTCCGTAGTTCTGCAGTTGCAGTATCTATCTATCTATGTATCTACAGCATATTATCAGCAAACTACATTTGTTTCTGGGGTCACAGTTTGTTAGAGAAAGCCTTGTTTAGGACTGAAACATCCACTGTGTGGGAGCTACGCAGATGTTACTATTAAAAAGTTAGGAGTAACTATAGCAACTCTGTTCTGCTCTTTTATTTGGTTTTGGGAAGTTTACACCCCAGCAACCTTGGCCAAGCTCGTTATGTGAGCTAGTACTACCATACCTAAAGTCATCAGTTAGACATCATTCTTAAATGCATTCCTCTTGTAAAAGTGAAACATACTGTGTGAAAATGCAATAAAGCATAAATCTAACCTCTGTGTTGCATGACCAAATGTGTATTTCTATAGTAAGCTTTTTCTACCTCTGTCTGAGATCAAGGACCCAGTGAAGAATTTTGTGTAGTAACTCTGACACCACTAACAGGCCTGGTGTCGCCAGCATAAAACTAAATTAACATGGCAAGTGCTGCTGCTGCTGAAGGACCTTCTTAACATGTTTTAGATGAAAATGAAAAAAGCAAAAGTGCCGTTTGGAATGATTTTGCATTATGATTTTACCTGGCCAGCGGCACACTTTAACATTAGCCGTTTAACTATTAGCAATTAGCCGATAGCCACATTAGCCGTCTGTTAAGTTATCATTAAGCTAGCGGCTATGGCTAATAATAAAACAACAACCAACGTTAATGTGGGAGTTATATATATATATATATATATATATATATATATATATATATATATAAAAGACACGCAAATGT
>NW_019472084.1:0-1781 GCF_002814215.2 Seriola lalandi dorsalis
TTAGTAATGACTGAAAAACAAAAACAAAAAGTCTAAATGTGAAACAAAAAAGTTAAAAAAAAAAAAAGTATCAATTGATTTTATCACTCCTGTCATGATTTTTTTTTGTCTTCTGTTTGGTAGTGGATCGTGCTCTGAGTTTTGGAACTAAAGTTCCCATAGTGCTTTGTAAACAAGTTACATAATTTTGCCATGGAGACAGTGGGTTAGCTTTGAACTACAGTTTAAGCCCCATTATGTCTAGCCTTTATTTGTTAACACCATTAAAAGTACACTGTTAGCTAATAACAGTTCCCGTTTGCAATGTACTCATGGATAGACACACACCTATCGCTGAAGTGCTTAAAAAAAAATCATGACACTCAAGCAAGGTCTACAGTTAAAAGATTCCTGAGCAGATTTATAGACATTTATATGCAAATCAGTAATTTTACCTCACAGAACATGGGTGGAATGACTGTTTGAAATGTCTGTTGTCAATGGAGTCTGGTGGCTTTGAACAGAGCGACGAAATGGCTGTTTCTGGTTAAACAAAGATCTTTTTCTGTCTGTCTCCATAGGAATCCTATCCGTAATATTGTCAGACACTTAAAACAACAATTTGAGCCTGTAAGTGGCAAAAAAACAACACTTAGCGGATGTACTCTGACGCAATCAAATGCCCCATTCTTCACTCTGCCACAGCTGTTTACCATTTGCTGGGTATACCAGGTATACAGGGTATACCGACTGCAAATATTTTTGTCCCTATCAGTAATTTACACCCAAAGACATGGGTAAATAAGGCCCAGGTTCAAAATCTGGCAGTTATCCTTTAACTGCCTCTCTGTTATAGCTCCTGCTGTTGCAGCCGCAGACATCTTCGCTGCTCCACCTACAGATTCTAGTCAGATACAGATTCTTTCCCTTCCCAAGTGTCCCCTCAAACCAATAATATCAATAAATCATATCTAGAATAGCTACAGTATCTATGTATTAAATGTCAAAATTAATAGATATCGTCTAATAGTAGAAGTGTTGACTTGGCGCCAAGAAAGCTGGTTTTGGCCCTCTGCAGCTCAGGGGCGATGAGGAATCAAACGCTTTACAGCAGATGTGTTGAGAGGAGAAGTCGCATTGTCTCTCAAGCTCGCAACCTCGATGACACCTGAATGCATCTGGCCAGCAACACCAGCTCAGCAGACTGCCTTTCTCTCTTCCTCTCCTATCCAAACACGAACCCGGCGATGTTCACCTTCGTCCTCCACGCGCTGCTGTTGCTCCTGGCAACCGGCCAAAACAGCCGTCCTCTGTCTGAGTTGTGTGTGTGGGATGCATCAAAGTGGATTCAACTATCCTGGTTGTGCTGTGGCTCAATCTTGATATCAATTAAAAAAAAAAAAAAGAAGAAAAAAAAAACAATCTATGCATCAACACTATTTTGGCGGAGAGTCAGCTGTTTGTGGCCTACTGGGTATGAGAGGAGCATCAGTGTCTGCGATCATTGTGATAGTGTATGTTGAAAAAAAAAAACAATGTGGGGAATATTATTTTTTTCTAATATGTTCAATATGATATAAGGGTGCTTGGGAAAATAATGAAGCTATCTGCGAGCTTGTGCTATCAGTGGTTATAGATGATGGTAATCAACCCTGTAAAAAAAAAAAAGAAAGTGTGGGCTCAACAACAATGGACCCATCCTTTGAAGCATTAATTGAAAAATAACAAGCAGCTCAATAGATGAAAGTCCTTCGATTAGCACTTTTCTCATGAACACAAAATAAAACGAGTCCCCTGGAAAA
>NW_019472085.1:0-1781 GCF_002814215.2 Seriola lalandi dorsalis
ACATCTGGGTCAGCCGTCGTACAGCAGCCTCTCAGTCATACACAGACTGCTCTCATGACAGGCACAGCTGCTGCCATACCAGCCACACAGGTACAACATTACAGTTGTCTACTGTTGTTCCTTGCATTATTTCAACCATTACCATTGGTTTTAAAGAGCTTTGTCTCCTCACAGGTTGAGATAGTGGGAAAACCACAACCAGCTGCCCCCAGCCAACCTGCTACCCCAGGCACTGAGCATGAGCTCCAGCAATACCGTAAGGCTTACCTTTTATTATACCTATTAATCTTCGCTGAAAACTGTAAGTAGATCTTCATTTGTGGCAGATGTTTCGGTCAGGTTTTCATAAATGAAATAATAAAAATAATCTGTTTTGGTCGGCCACCCAAATGTATTCAACACAGTGTTGATGTGTCTGTGTGTGGGAGAGACAACTGCTGTCAAAGCCAGTGGTTTCCTACAACTTTGTGAATGGCTCCATTAGAGCTGCTCAGTGCTGTTCAGTTTCAATTTTGGAAGGCAAAAGGGTTACTGGCAGATGTTAATTTTGTGCTTATCTGTATTATGAAAAATTGAGTTGCTGAATCAACAGTCAAGCTTATCTTTTGGGATTTAATGTTTTTTAAATTTGTTCTCTGACCTCGAGGTAAATGTCCTGTGTCTTTACCTGTAGCTGTGCCAGATGTGTCAACATACCAGTATGATGAAAGCTCTGGCTACTATTACGACCCACTCACAGGACTCTACTATGATCCTAACTCCCAGGTAAAGAGTGTTGTGAATGAACCACAATCAAAATGTTAAAATAGTACTTTTTGACAGACCTTTATGAATGTGTCTTGTTCCTCAGCATTTCAGTCTGCTTATGTGCCTTTCCTCTTTGCAGTACTACTACAACCCTCATACTCAACAGTATATGTACTGGGATGGAGAGAAACGCATCTATATTCCTGCTGCCAGCCAGTCAAATGCTGAAGGTGCTTCGATGAGTGATGGCACAGCCCCTTCAGACTCACTGTTTGCTGCCCCTGGCAGCAAGGAAAAAAAAGACAAGCCCAAGAATAAAACTGCTCAACAGGTATTCTACACACTGGATACAAGTTCAAGTAGTAGGAGATGTGCAGAAAATTAAACTGACCTATGAATTTCAAAGCTAAACTCTATGTTTGCTTTTTTTTTTGCTTTGCTCTTTTTTTGATTAGACATTTGTATGTATGATTCAACATCTCTGTTAATGGATAGAGTACCTGACTGTAAGAGCAATACCTTACAGTATCATACATTTCAGATTAAAATGAACAAACTATGGCCAAAATTACCATAGTTATTTAACACCTCGTAGTCTCAACAAAAAAGACTTCACCAAGGTGGTATTTATTGCAGAGCAGAATTGGATTACATTATGTTGCTTTGTTGTTGATATTGTTGTACCTCCTGAATATAGCATTCACAAATTGTAAATCTTCCTCTGAGTCAATTTAAATGGCTAATATCTATTACTTGGTGTTTATATTAACAGATTGCCAAAGATATGGAGCGCTGGGCTAAGAGTCTCAATAGACAGAAAGAGAACATGCGTTCTGTGTCCTCCTCCTCCCCTGCTGTCGGCTCTACTGCACTGCCTCCTGGTTACACGAGGGCACCTGGCCACAGTCGCCTAGATGACCGCCGAGAGTCTGCTAGTGCTGATGCAGGCTATGCTGTTCTGGAGAAAAAGGTGAATGATCTTTACACAGACACACATACTTAGCTTTAAACACCTGGGAATTATAGTGGGTGGG
>NW_019472086.1:0-1372 GCF_002814215.2 Seriola lalandi dorsalis
TGCACCCATCTTCAGCTCAGACTGATCTCCGAGCTCACCTGAAACTCCAGTCACTGAAACCAATTTGCACTGAATTCGGTGGAGGGATGGGGCACGGGCTGAGGAAGAACCCATTAAATTTTGGGGCAGATCCGGATCATTTACTATGAATTACATTTTTTTTTCTCTGACGTCTGGTGTATGTTGTGTGACATTGGCCTTGCGCTCTATGAGTGCCCTTCTGGTTTATTCAAATTTTCCCTTTAATTTGTCACCCATCTGCACATCTGAGAGTCAGCATTTACTCATGCTCGGAACGGTCTAGCATGACAAAATAAACCAAGGACATACTAATGCATAATCAGCCATTTCTTCACGTGTTCTTCATTGGTATGAGAATCAGATGAGGTAAATTACCGCAAAAAAGTCCTTCATGCTTTATTTAAGTTACAAGAACCTCTATTTGTTTTGACTCTCACACATAAACCTAATTCTCCAACCTTGCAGGAAGGCAGATTAGCGAAATTGCTCAGTTAAGATGAACTATTTGTGACCTCTGTTTACAAGCCCTGGTTCGCTTGTAATTGGGTAGTATGAACATGAAGGGACCAATTACAAAAAATGCAACAATGTGAACTTTTAAACGATGGTTTAAAGCAAAGAAAATAAACCTTTAGTGAGCCTGTGCCCTTAGATAATCCATGCCAAATTGGTTAGCAAAAATGTGGACTTGTTTTCCTGCCAAGCTAATCTATCACTGCTGTATATCTACACAGTGGAAAGTTGTGTGTGCAAAAACAAGAATGCAGCTCTGCAGGAACAAAACCCAAAAGAGGTGCACTCAAAAACTTCTGCTCTCCCCTATAGCGTTACAGCACCCTGCTGTGGGATACGACACTAAACAGGCTCCTATTGAACGTCTCCGCCGTAACGTGGGAGTGAGCTGCATGTGAGAAATGGGGCAGAACGAACAACAGGGTAGAAGCTACCGTATCTCACACAAGTAGCATTAATATTATATTAGACCACATCACCAAAGGACCAGATCAGTGTTGCTCACACTCACACTCGCCGACGTCTATTACACAGTAAGTGGAGCACCCCTTATGAATATTACACACCTCTCTGTGTTAAAAGCTTTCTATCTGCGTGACATCGCTGGCAAGCTGCTCCACAGCTGTCAAACCAGTGTTGGAGAGTGAGAGAGAGGGTCTGGAGGTACAGGGTGTAACCGTGAATGAGTGTTTGTGTATGTGAGATAGTGGAGGGAGGGGGAAGGTGGTGGTTTCTGAACGTATCTTGTCATCATCACACAGCTGTGAGGGACCAGTGTGACCAGAAAGAGCTTCAGAGGAAGAACATCCTGGTGTGTGTGTGTGTGTGTGTGTGTGTG
>NW_019472087.1:0-1781 GCF_002814215.2 Seriola lalandi dorsalis
ATATATATATATATATATATATATATATAAAAGTGTGTGTGTATTAATAAATGTGGTCCATAATAAATCTTATTAATAAGTAATAACTGATCTATAAAAGACCAGTAAACAATTCATTAAACAACATTACTGTGAGGAGTGGCTTAAAGAAAATGGTACAGGTAGATGAAGCACACAGACGGGTCGCATGGACAAAATCTCCTTTCATGGTTTATATTGTTGGTATTATTCTGTGATATAAATAGATATATATTGGGATTTGGTACATTTTCTGTTAGAAACTTATTGAAAATGAAATTAACCACACATTCATGTCTGTTTTTGACCAGTCCACTGAATTAGGGTATTTCATCACACTGATTCCAAAGTCATTAAAAAATCTAATTTTCCCATAAAGCGGACCTGCTCATTCACTTGCATGGACCCACAATAGCCTCACACACCTAGAGATATTAAAGGAATGGGCAGAATAGGAAATCTCTTTTTCTATCATCTCACTGAACAACAGGGTAAAGCTGAAACACGTTCCGCTGCTTAAGGTCACGACCTTCTGCTGCTCTCAGTTATTTTGTAATTTGTGACAAAAAGAGGAAAGTTGACTTCACTAAAGCACATAAAAAAATAACAGTCTGTTTTATATTCCCCCACCCATGAAACCAACATTTGACTTCTAGAAACATTTAGGTTTTATTGACATCCAAATCTATTTCATTGATTGGTAAGTTCCTCTGCATCGATCAGCTGGAAGTAGAAGAGCACAATTCGGGCAAACCTTGAGTGGATCCCTGCTTGTCATTAATAAACTCAACAAGTAATATAATAAAAGAGATGAATGGACTGTTGTGCACTAGGTGTGTATCCTACGTCTTAAAATAATGCGAATTGTAGTGGACTTTGGACCTCGTCTCACCTCGAACTCAACTGGGTTTGTTCAGAGAATCGACTTGACAACTAAGGTTGTCTGGACTCCATCCCTGAGGCCACAGAAGCCACGCTGGGTACTTTGTGACTATTATATAATGTGCAGTAGGTAGAGCTTCTTTCAGATTTATCCAGAAATAATAACTTCTAGCCATGTTTGGTGGCTAAAGACACGCAGGTTACTAATCTCTGACACAGCAGTAAGCCAATTTTTCTAGTGTTGTAATTCCAAAGAGAAATGCAGTTTAGGGGAAGGTAGCTGGAGTGGGAAGGTTTGTTATTTCATGAGCTGGCTGGAGTTTTTGAAGATGTGATCTCTCCTCCTGATTCTACGGTGGCTTTAGCAACTGAGTTCAGTTTATGAGCAGCAAGAGTCCCTGTGGTCTTTACCAGCCCAATATGTTAACCTCAATGAAAAGTAGATTAGACGTGGGTGAGCGAGTGCTTGGTCGAGCATTTACACTCACAAATCAAGATAGTGGACTTCATTTTACAGTCTATGCTAACCTACTGCTGAATCAATATTCTCCAAGCGCACCTAAACATTAACAAGCATGACTCCACATCAAAATATGTTACCCTCAATCAAAAGTAGATTAGGTAGAGGTCAGTGACTACCTTGTCGGCTGCCAATGGTCCATGTTGGAAATAATGAACCGCTCTGAAAACATGACAGACACAAATAGCATGATATATGAGAGGAACACGCACAGCACATACTGCGAAGGCTTAATTGATAGTCAGATGATTAATAAGGCAGGGCACAAGAAAACTCCAATCAGTTAATAGTTTCATGTTTGTGGGACAACAGCTACACGGCGCTGCCTGTAAAATAGAGAGATGCATGTAGTAGCGAACGA
>NW_019472088.1:0-1369 GCF_002814215.2 Seriola lalandi dorsalis
ATAGCTACTAAATTTAAACCATATTTTGAGTGTGATGCTCACACTGAGATATTATGAAGACATATATACTGAAATCACTCGGATTTTAGTTTAACTTTAGTGTTGATGGTTACTCTCGACTTAGCAACGGAAGCACAGGTGTAATCAATTAGCGTTACATGGCTGCAGAGGAAAGGCCCAGATTTGTGCATGCTGGGTCACCGATCATTAACGTTATTGGATACACCTGTTAAAATGGCCCTTCAGGCCCACAATGAAATGCATAAAATGCATAGTGAAAATGAAGATACTACACTGAGCTGAAAAAAATGAATAGGTTGATTTCCTCCGGCTCAGAAAAAACAACAATATGTACACATCAGTACCATCTTAACTGTTCATGTGGTGTGACCTTATACATATGTGCCCTGTTTTGTTCATAATAAGGAATTGAGACACAAGATATGGGATTTGTTCACAACAGCTGCCAAAGCGAACAAAAATTAAAACAAAGTGGCTCTTATTTTAGAAAAAAGAAAGTGAATCACAGATTTTCCTTTTTACATTAATTGTCATTAACGATATTGTTCTCTGACCTTACCCACTGAATGTGGGTTAGTATATTAATGCTTGGATTGTGTTCCACTCTCTCTTCTGGCTGTCTGCCAAGCCTATATACTGTAAAATCCTGAGCCTGAATGGAGGATAAAAGCTGCAGCTGTGGAAGCAGCAGGCAGTCAGACAAAAGTAAATGGAGTCATTCTCTAAATCAAGGCCAGCTCATTGGACTGCTGCAGTTGTAACCCAATTATTCCCAGGCCACATGTTCTCAAAGCAGAGGTGTCAGGCAAAGGGGGAAGACCTCCTTCTCTCTCCTGCAGTCACCCCATTAAAACACAGAGGGGTAGAGAGGGAGGGTGGCAGGTAGAGAAAGTGGTAGTCATAAGTGTTATTCCATATGACCTAAGTGTAAAGTCAGTCTCAAATGTGGCTGTGGGTGAGGGTCGACATATGTTGCGGCATGGTGCTTATGCAAAGGCAGATGGTGGACTGAAGATTGTGGGAATCGCCCTTTCGAAACACAACCAGAGATATGGCAGCAAGCCTATGAGAGAGAGAGAGAGAGAGAGATGATGGAGTGGAAGGACGTATGAAAGAAAGATAATTGTACAGTTAATCAGGTTTACATTGTGTATTTATTTTATGTTAAAATTTGAGTACAGTTACAAGAATTTCAAAACACTAACACATTTTTAAATAAAGAAGTAAGTCCATGAAGCATTGATGGATGATGTGGCAAAATAAACTGCCCACTTAGTATATTATGTACTTTATTGTAATGAAGAGAAGAGAAATGTAAAAAGCACATTTGGAAAGGCAGTCCTAGAGA
>NW_019472089.1:0-1780 GCF_002814215.2 Seriola lalandi dorsalis
GGGAACTCTGTTTCAGTAACTCACTCACTTTTGAAAAATTGTGCAGGTTGTAATTTCTGAGCCAGTGCACATTGTACTGTATATCTCATAGAAATATGTACTTGACAGAGAGATTAAGTCAGTAAGCTTTTTAACCTGTGACTTGACATGACTTGATTTATATCAACTTTGTGAAAAAACTTTGAATAATGCATTTTTGTATAAAGTGAATTGTTTATCACTTTGTACCTATTATTACATCTGAGTGGGGAAAAAAACGGATATATTTTTAGCATCAACAAAATGTTCTGTTTCATCTAATTTGAAAATAAAAGAGACAGAGAGTATGGGAGAGAGAAAAATGCAGCAGCCCTATTAACAATTCTAAAAGGACAGCTCCTACGTATTTATTGTTGAGGACAACTTTCCTTTTCATCTTCAACAGCTGCCTTTAATCCTCTGCAGAAAGGCACTAAATTGAATTATAGAAATACTTTCCTTGTTTGGTAATTGAGCAGTGTCTAGGGATGAAGAATGGATTACTGCCAGTGCAACAGTGGTTTGCACACTGATAAGCGGTAGCCTGTGAAATTAAGTGAGTTATAGATCATGTTATATTGCAGGCTGCACACAGTTCTGCAGAGGCTGTGGGGTAGGGCTGTGTTGTTTTTACTCTTCTGCTTCCTACACCGTTTCTTCAAAAACAAAGCAGAGGCTAGCACACATGCACATGATGACATGTCGGAATCTTTCAACATGATTTACTAATGTGGTCTTCTTAGGCTGGACCATCACGGAGTAAACACTGGTGAAAGTCATGACAGCATTAGGGAATACACATACACTGCCCTCCTTCTCTCAGTCAGTGTTATTCTGTTACATGTAGTAATGATTAAATGTCATGTATGCATATGTGTAAACTGTAGTAGCCGTTAAACCCACCAATTCCTGTCCTTCCCTGTGCAGTGAAGACATTACTTATGAAGCTGCAGCAGCGACTGGTGTATATCTATCGAAATTGTTTCTCCACCTCTCTGCAAGTAAGAACAACTCAGTGTGTTTGACCAATAACAGAATATTCTCCAGAGTTCATGTTGAAACTATTAATACTGTTTTGCAATGAAACTCGATATAAAAATCTTTGGTCATAACTTTGGTCATATTTTAAACATTAAAATTGAATTACTTAAAAGTTGGCTCCATGAAGGCTGTGTATTGATCAGCAGTGTAAGCTGATAATCAACGAAACTAAACTGCTTTCCAAAGCAGTGGGAAAGACTATTTTGGCAAGGATAAAAGCATTTTTGACTCCTCATAAAGTGTTTAGTCAAACAGGATGTACGCTTGTAGGCTAGGCTATTAAGTGGCCTAAATCCCTTAATGAGGCCTTTACCTGTTCTTTAGATGGGATTTCATGAGGTGTTCATAAAAACCTGTTAAGGCATATTCACATCACCCACACACACACTACACACTAGTTATGTCCCTCACTTGTAAATCGCTTTGGATAAAAGCGTAAATGTAATGCGAAAAGTGTGTTACATTACATATATACATATAATGTAATGTAAATGTATATACAATATATATATATATACATATATATACATGTGTGTGTATATATGTATATACATACTGTGTGTGTGTGTGCGTATAGTTACTGGATTTAATGTGGCTGATTAGTATATGAATGCACTGGTAGCTGTACAGCTGGAGAGCATTACAGTTTGGATTTAGTATTGATGGTTAACTTTTATTATCAATACGGTAATTGAATAGAGTCAAACTAATAAATAACTTG
>NW_019472090.1:0-1780 GCF_002814215.2 Seriola lalandi dorsalis
GGGAACTCTGTTTCAGTAACTCACTCACTTTTGAAAAATTGTGCAGGTTGTAATTTCTGAGCCAGTGCACATTGTACTGTATATCTCATAGAAATATGTACTTGACAGAGAGATTAAGTCAGTAAGCTTTTTAACCTGTGACTTGACATGACTTGATTTATATCAACTTTGTGAAAAAACTTTGAATAATGCATTTTTGTATAAAGTGAATTGTTTATCACTTTGTACCTATTATTACATCTGAGTGGGGAAAAAAACGGATATATTTTTAGCATCAACAAAATGTTCTGTTTCATCTAATTTGAAAATAAAAGAGACAGAGAGTATGGGAGAGAGAAAAATGCAGCAGCCCTATTAACAATTCTAAAAGGACAGCTCCTACGTATTTATTGTTGAGGACAACTTTCCTTTTCATCTTCAACAGCTGCCTTTAATCCTCTGCAGAAAGGCACTAAATTGAATTATAGAAATACTTTCCTTGTTTGGTAATTGAGCAGTGTCTAGGGATGAAGAATGGATTACTGCCAGTGCAACAGTGGTTTGCACACTGATAAGCGGTAGCCTGTGAAATTAAGTGAGTTATAGATCATGTTATATTGCAGGCTGCACACAGTTCTGCAGAGGCTGTGGGGTAGGGCTGTGTTGTTTTTACTCTTCTGCTTCCTACACCGTTTCTTCAAAAACAAAGCAGAGGCTAGCACACATGCACATGATGACATGTCGGAATCTTTCAACATGATTTACTAATGTGGTCTTCTTAGGCTGGACCATCACGGAGTAAACACTGGTGAAAGTCATGACAGCATTAGGGAATACACATACACTGCCCTCCTTCTCTCAGTCAGTGTTATTCTGTTACATGTAGTAATGATTAAATGTCATGTATGCATATGTGTAAACTGTAGTAGCCGTTAAACCCACCAATTCCTGTCCTTCCCTGTGCAGTGAAGACATTACTTATGAAGCTGCAGCAGCGACTGGTGTATATCTATCGAAATTGTTTCTCCACCTCTCTGCAAGTAAGAACAACTCAGTGTGTTTGACCAATAACAGAATATTCTCCAGAGTTCATGTTGAAACTATTAATACTGTTTTGCAATGAAACTCGATATAAAAATCTTTGGTCATAACTTTGGTCATATTTTAAACATTAAAATTGAATTACTTAAAAGTTGGCTCCATGAAGGCTGTGTATTGATCAGCAGTGTAAGCTGATAATCAACGAAACTAAACTGCTTTCCAAAGCAGTGGGAAAGACTATTTTGGCAAGGATAAAAGCATTTTTGACTCCTCATAAAGTGTTTAGTCAAACAGGATGTACGCTTGTAGGCTAGGCTATTAAGTGGCCTAAATCCCTTAATGAGGCCTTTACCTGTTCTTTAGATGGGATTTCATGAGGTGTTCATAAAAACCTGTTAAGGCATATTCACATCACCCACACACACACTACACACTAGTTATGTCCCTCACTTGTAAATCGCTTTGGATAAAAGCGTAAATGTAATGCGAAAAGTGTGTTACATTACATATATACATATAATGTAATGTAAATGTATATACAATATATATATATACATATATATACATGTGTGTGTATATATGTATATACATACTGTGTGTGTGTGTGCGTATAGTTACTGGATTTAATGTGGCTGATTAGTATATGAATGCACTGGTAGCTGTACAGCTGGAGAGCATTACAGTTTGGATTTAGTATTGATGGTTAACTTTTATTATCAATACGGTAATTGAATAGAGTCAAACTAATAAATAACTTGTG
>NW_019472091.1:0-1780 GCF_002814215.2 Seriola lalandi dorsalis
TGGGTTTGAATGCTTAGTTTGTTCAGTATGATGATAACTTAAGGGCACGTTTCACCTGTAACACAGGGATTTGCTCTCCTGAGGCATCACTGATGCATCAGCTTACAAGACAAACACACAGTCAGAGTGAAAACAAGACGCCATAAACACTGTCATGGCTAATCATATCCCGAGGGTTGAACGCCAATGAGTAATCCACGAATGAAATGTTGTAATGTTTACTAATGCTTACTTCTCATTTGGACATTCTACCAGATATCGCATGTACAGAAAGAGTCAGACCACTGGCTTCCCATCCCTTATCACCATCTTCTCAGCACCCAACTATTTAGATGTCTACAACAACAAAGGTAAGGAGAAGGAATGTATCATTAACAATCTTCAGTGACTTGTAATATGAATACCACAGTGTCATATTTACAATTGGCGCTGGGTGACATCACATTTACAGATGGTTGGTTGCGGGCTGGAGAATTATTGCTGGTCTCAGATCTGTGCAAAATGTAATCACAGAACTGGGAAATCCCAAAATGCCTTTTTTCATATAATTTTGATATCATAGCTCAGATGTAATTAATAACATCATGAATGGCTTCATTCCTTTGTAGAGTTTCAGGGACAAGGTATTGTGCATGCTAGCTGACATGTCTTTATTGGACACAACAGTAGAACGGAGCCTGTTGGTCTAGTACTTCTGAGAAAAATGTCTAGCCTTTGGTTTGCTAAAGGTTTGAATTGCTTAACTTACTTACTTATATATAGATAGATAGATAGATAGATAGATAGATAGATAGATAGATAGATAGATAGATAGATAGAAAACCAGCCAAACAAAAAAGTAAGTTGAAAATGACTACTAGCTTCAGACTGGAGTGATTCTGAGTGGGATCAGTAGTCCTAACACCCTATTACCTTATATTAACTCCCTTATGTCAATTTCAATGTCAAAAATGTTGCTCAATTGATATTTAAAGGGCTCTCAAAATCTTACCTGGGCTGCAATCTGGTATTTGAGTAATTTAACTGTGGTTAAGGGACAACAGTTGAAAATGAGCCTTTTGGCTAACACTGGCACATTTGCAGTGGTATTGTAGCTATAGTTGTATGCTGAGGATAGTTTATATTTAATTGAATGTGATATAAAGGTGTCTTTAAATAATTTGAAAAAAGGTCACTGGTAAGTTCTGCCTTCATGTTTGGCACTTAACTACATCAAAAAGGTGTTGGCATCATATTTGTTCCACTAAAATAGTGCAGGCAGTTTTTCAGTATTCCAATGGAGAACTGCTCTACTCCGTATACATAATATATTTTGATCATAGCATTGTACTTGTACAGTGAGTTTAATCAGGTCAAATCAATGACAGAGCTGGTGTGAGATGAAGTGGCCCAATGCCGGTTCGCTTGGCACCTGGTGGCGCCCTATGCTGCACTAGGGTGCCCACGCAACAAGATAGGCTCGCCTTTGTGCTGTGAGTCAGCATTTTTCCCCGGAGAACAGACAGTATCTGCTTTGGCTGTGGGGGCATGTTAGGATGGGGGTGGTGTTGGGCAAAACACAGGAAATGGAAATGGGAAGGAAAGAACGATAGTGCTGGTGCACGCTGTTTCGTAATTTCTCTCGTGATGAAATGCCATACCAAAGCTTTACACCGCAGTGCTGCTGGCACAAGCGCATTACGCAAGGGAGCTGTCCTTTTCTGTTTTGTTTTGGCCCACTTGCAGGTGTGTTTTCTTTGATCTGAGATTAGGTTGCATTTGTTTACTCTTTTTCCCATGA
>NW_019472092.1:0-1780 GCF_002814215.2 Seriola lalandi dorsalis
ACATTAATGCAAGTGGCCATGCTAAGTGGCTAACGTTAGGCTACCTACATGTTTCAAATGATGAACCATGTTTATCAGGCCTGTTTATACCTGCAGAGTTTGCATGTCACCTTCTTGGGATCGTCCTTTACCCTCTTGAAATGTTCCCACACTTTGGATTTCCAACCTCACAAATGTAAATACTGTCTAACAACCACAGGGACCAGCCATATACAATGTCTGATTGAGTGACTGAGTGTTGCCACTTCCTTTGGAGTTTTTTTTTTTTCCTGCAACAAACTGACCAATCAAAACTCGGTCGACTAAGACTCCTATCATCAACTAATGTTTGGTGGACTATTAGGAGGGCAGCCCTCCACCATTTCCCTAAGACTTAATTTAAACAATTAATTGGCTCATAATTGTTGTATATTATATTTCAGTTGACTAACTTTAGTCTGCTAATTGACTACTAGTTTCAACTCGATATGATGAACGTTAAAAAAACATCAAAACATTTTTATCATTGAATAATAGAATTAAATCAAAATCAAAACCGAAACAACTATGAGTATTTTACCATTTTATGACACAAGTAAAAAGAAGGTTCACCCAAGCATTACTTTAATGCAAGAGAATACATGTAATCATGTTTTGGAAAGTGACACAAAGCTATTTGTTATTGCCTATAAGAAAGTGATAAAACAAATTACTGCCCTAAGTTATTAAGTTTAACACTTTTTGAGTAACAACCTAAATGTCATTTTATAATAGCCATCATTACTTACTAATTTCCATCTAATTAACTTGAAAGGCAAAAAAACAAGCAAATGCAAAAACAGGAACTATCTGCAAAGGTATAATTACCTGCATTTACACTCCAGGCATGCTTACACATGGACATTGTACAACCTAACTGTTGTGACGTCTCTCTGAATTGTCTTGTTTGGTTTCCCTAATCTACCCCCCTTCCCTCAGCTACACTGATGTTGACTTTACTTTGGTAGTCACACAGCAGCTCTCAGGCATCTGTACAGGGTTAAATACAAGGGTTGGACTTTTGTATAGCTACAGAAAGAAAGAAAGAAAGAAAGAAAGAAAGAAAGAAAGAAAGAAAGAAAGAAAGAAAGAAAGAAAGAAAGAAAGAAAGAAAGAAAGAAAGGTCATACATGCTTCATGTGAGTCTTCTCTACAAAGAACTCTCTTGATATTCAAACATAGAAAACAAGTGTAATCTGAAAATACACATATTGAGATTGGCCTAAAATCCCTTGCTTTTTAATATTTGATGCCTTGTTAGAGGAGCGACAGTGGTGAGGTGTTTGTCTCTGTTGTCTCTGTTGATCTCTGGCACACCGGGTCCCTGTGGGAGTGAGCAAGTGAGACTTGGCCGCAGACATTTTCCTGAAGCCCCCAGAACAAAACAGGCAAGTCTTGACAGTCTGTCCGCCACAGAGTCGTCACACAATCAGTTGCAGGAAACCAATCCCTAAATAGCAGTGATTCATCTCTTCATCACACACAATGCCAGTACACAGTGCACAAAGAAGCTCTCTCTTCCTCCCTCTCTCTCTCTCTGTCTTACCCTATCTGTCTCAA
The DNA here is from genome assembly GCF_002814215.2 of Seriola lalandi dorsalis. Lineage (NCBI taxonomy): Eukaryota > Metazoa > Chordata > Actinopteri > Carangiformes > Carangidae > Seriola > Seriola lalandi. Next base: position 1,579 of record NW_019472092.1, read on the forward strand.
CCCCTTCCCCCCCAGTATGGTCTCTCATGCTGCTTAAAAATAAGTGCTTCTCCCAGCTTTCTTTGCCCTGTGATTTACTGGCAGTGTTTAACTGCAGGGCAGCATCTTTTATCGTTACATGATCTGGGGCTGAAACCTGACAAAATGGAATCTCTGTGCAAGTACCTTTGTATGTGAGTAAGTGTATGTTCAGGGCAAAGTA
>NW_019472093.1:0-1780 GCF_002814215.2 Seriola lalandi dorsalis
AGAGCCACTTCAATATAACATTCCTTTCACTCTTTAGGCTCCTCTTATGTTGACTCTATATAAAATTGCGAATCAAGCAGCATTGCCTCCTCAGAATTAGATTTATAGCCTACAAATATGCAAAAGCAATTACATTTTGTCAGAAACTTAATGAAGAAATGTTTTTAATTAACAAAGTCGCAAATTGTTGATAGCCTACTGAACGCATCAACAAAATGTTCGCTGACAACCCATTTAATTTGTTTTGCCGGTGACAAAAAAAAAATCCTTTGTCTTTGTTGTTGAGAGTCATGTGGTTGAAATTGATTTTGATAGTTTAGCTGCCATTTGTTGTCTCAACACATAATGGGAGTGACTGCTTTGTCGCTGGGCAACTTTATGAAAAGAGGCTGTGAAGAGACATGAACCTTTCTGGATACCAAACCCACAGCCAATTTTCGCACTTTAGTGAGATTATTTATTGTGGAAAAAACTGCTTGTTATAGTTTTGCACTTGGTTTAAAGCTGAAATATTTTGACAAATGTCAAAAGACAGTAACATTTTTGCAGGAATAACTCATCTATACATCTGTTGCCTTTACCAACTATAGCTATGGATGTTGTAAGAGGCTCGGTATTATACTCAGTGTCGGGCATAAATTACTATGCAGTCATGATAGTATAACCTACTTCTGGGTGTCAAGATGAACCGATATACACTCAGAATCTGATAAACATCATCGATATCAATATGATTGAATATTATTAAACTGTATTATTTTGTATCGGATTGTGTGGAGTGTGTATCCCGATACAAATTGAAACATATACGATGGACAGATACACTTCCCCACCTACCACACACACTTCAGTAATTCTAACACAGGACCAGACATGGAGCACTGCTCTCTTGGGAAGACCCACTCCAGCTTCCTTCATTCTCTCTGCTGCCCTTATAAAAAAATAAAAAAAAAAAGCCTGCAAGACATTCACAAGTTCAAAGCAACCAGAGAGAAACAGCGAAGCCACCTCTGGCCCTGTCAGTACTCAAAGTCTTGGAGGCATGTGTCACTCTGAATGGTACGGCACATTTGTATGACCCACTGCCAAGCTGTGGGATTCCAAAAATCCCTTGGGGACATGCAGCCTTTCCAAAGGCAGATGGACAGAGCAAGTGCAAAGAAAAAAAAAATGAAGACAGGCAGCAGGGAAATGGGAGAGCAATGCATTCTGGGCTTCCAATGTCCAATAAATTCATCAGTTTAGACACAAATTCAAGAGGAGAAAAGTGATGGGAAATCATTATGGTAGAAAATACAAGGATTCAAATTACTTGCTGCGGGGAACTGGTGATTGCTTTGTGGTGGCAGGGCCCAGCAGAGAGTGGGATCCACATAGTGAACACTCTCCCCAGGCCACAAATCACTAATTGCTTATTAATGAGTGAATGAGTGCTATCAAGTAAACACTGGTGAGCAGGTCAACAGAGCGAAAGGAAAGACAGAGCTGGTTAAAGAAGGGGAAAGGAGGGTACGAAGACTCTGAACTTCACACTGAGACAGAATCGAATTTTAGTTTAAGGTACGGGTCTTGTGGACATTTAGATCTCGAAAACAAAGGAGGTTTTTTGCCCAACGTTTCAGCACAAAGTGGAGGAACTGTCGAACTCGGAGACACCAAGAGAGCATGAAAGGAAAGGAGAGCACGTGTAGTGCAAGAGAAAGGTTATACAACACAAGAAACCAAGACAAAGCAGCAGATACAATACAAGAAAAAGTACAGAAATGGAAAATGGAAAAAG
>NW_019472094.1:0-1360 GCF_002814215.2 Seriola lalandi dorsalis
AGACTAAATTTAATCAAGAGTAACATGTATTTGCTTTTTAAAGAAATTGTGGGATATGCTTTAAAAATCTTTTAATACTTAATACTGCTTTTAATTTGTTATTGTTATATAAAATTGAGTTTTATGGATATCAACCTTTTATTAGAAGAAAAGGCACATTATCCCTAAAGCTAACTAGCCATTACATTTGAACTCAGGGTCTCAGCTACACCTGCAAACAAAACAGCAATGTTTCTCTTAAACAGACCCTCCCATGGTGCCATTAACATCAGAATTTACACTTGCTTTTGCCAACCCAAATTATCATCAATGAGTAAACACATTAAAGATTCAGTAATGCTGTGCTTTAGTCGAAATACTTCCCTCTTGGCCTGCAGGTTTTATCTCATTCTGTTTCCAAACCCAAAGCAGTCAAAGGAGGCATCTGTAATGGTCAGCCCAAATTCATTTTTGCCTTCCTTAATGGTATCAGGTAACAGACCTCCCAAGATGTGTGACACATTACGTCTCCTTTTTCTTTTTCTTCGCCTCACTCATTCTCAAAATATGAATATTCACACCATATTCAGGAAGCTTTTTTGTTTCCAAATGAAAAATATTTCTATCATGCGACATCCCAGAAAAAAAAAACAAAGAAAAGAAAAAAGACACATACTTTTCTTCTTGCTGCTCAGCCCTTTAGGAAGCTTCACTGACATGATAGATCCAGCTGACTCTCTATCGTGTCTGTATTAAATGAGTTTTCCTTCTGTGGTCAGCCACATCACTAATGGTGTGGAGTGTTGACTGGAACCCTGTGATTAAAATTGAAACATAAACATTAGTGGAATACAAAAAGCAGCACAATACAATCAAAGGTACCTTCAAGTGTCCTTGGACTATACCACTAATACCACATGTATCTGCAAATGTGAAAACCTCTACTGTCCTACTTACAAGAAATGAGAATATGTTGTTGCCTGCAATCTCAGGGGACTGTTCATTATGGAAAGTACAGAAGAGACTGGTTTGTCCAGACCTTTATTACCCTGAAATGTTTCACTGAAGCAAGACTATCCTCCCTGTTTCATATTGATTTTCGCAACAATAAAACTTGATCCATGACAGGCTGAACATAATATGCTGATATAATGGCATCTCCTCAGGAGTAGTCGTTGAAGATTGTGATATCCCTCACTTTTAAGTTGCTTTGGATAAAAGAGTCTGCCAAATGAGTAAATGTAAATGAAAAGCAGTTAATGTGCACTAAAATGTCCCCTGAGATTGGTGCAATATTATTACTATTATATTGTCAATACTGATGCAACAAGTGTAATTAGCATTTTACTGTTGTAGTTGGTCAAGGTAGAGCTAAATGTAT
>NW_019472095.1:0-1780 GCF_002814215.2 Seriola lalandi dorsalis
TATATCTCACTGTTGCATTTTGTTGATGCATACATCCTTTTGCCCCCTTGCAGTACGCAGAGCACCAAGAAATCTTTTGGAGGCTCCTCCACCCAGACGCACACATGGGGTGGTGGAGGAAGCTGTGGCCACCTACGTAGCCACCAGCCAGCCCAACCATTCATCCAAGACCCTGCCATGCCTCCCCTGCCCCCTCCCAACACTTTGGCCCAGCTGGAGGAGGCCTGCCGTAGACTGGAGGAGGTCTCCACCAAGACCACCAAGCAAAGGTACATAGGGAGTAGTTGCTTTTGGCTGTGGTCTGACATCTTGCTTACTTATGATTTCTAGCCATCTCAGATTTGATGTCTTGCATTGTCACTAAAGGAACTATCAGTTATTATTATTATTGATCATAGCATTAAAGTCTCTGTTGCATCTCTACCCAGGCATGCGATGTCCAGTCTCCAGCGAGAGAAGAGCCACCTAGTGCCTGTCCAGGGTGGGGGGTCCGTCCCTCTGTCTCTAGCCAATCCCAGCCCTGCTGGCCTCCTCACGACCAGCCCCGCTGGCCTCCTCACGACCAGCCCCGGTCTCCACTCAGAAGAGTACGATGCCTCTAGCGTCCTGCCCTCCCTCTCCTCTCCTCCTCTCTGCTCCTCTTCTTCCTCCTCCTCTCAGCCATAGCCTCCACCTTGCAGTATACTTCTACCCTTTTAACTCTTCCTTCTTGTCACCTGCACTGCTCACTGCATATGTAGGGAGACAGACGAATAGTCATGTGCAAACCCACATGTAACGTGTACACGCCCACACACAGTCACTCAAAAGAGAAGGTGACCCCTCCCTCCTTCCCTCCCTCCCTCCCTTGCAAAGCTTATTTTAAGCTTTGTACACACCAGCTTGGCTCTGCTTCAGTGTTTGCATGAATCTTGTGTATTTGTGCTGTGTGTGGGGAGTGTGTAGTCACTGCACCACCTGACTGAGACATCCCTTTCATATATATGTATCATTTTTATTGGCTGTCCTTCAGTGAGCTGGCAGTCAGCTGGGGCGAGCAGAGCCTAGCAAAGAGAGCTTCTCTGAAGTGGGCCTACAAAGCCTTGGACATAGCTGAAGGGGAATTGTTAATACTGTGCCCCTTCTCCATGCGCACACAACACACAAGCACACACTTGCTGATGGCACTGGGTCACTCACTCACTAGTGTTATTCTTCAGTCAGGCTGCTGTTACTGTGCTTCTAGTCTAGCACTGTCTTCTGTTTCTGATTTCTCTTTTTATCATTATCTTGTTAAGTGTCATGAGGGTGTCCACTCCTTCTTACATGCCCTCTCTGTCTCTCTTTGTCTACTTTCAGGATGAAAGAGTGTAAGAAGGGTTTAGGAAGCCATGGGGTGTGCAGCGGAGAGACGGTGGTGACGTATTTCTTCTGTGGTGAGGAGATCCCCTACCGGAGGACCATGAAGAGCCACAGTCTCACCCTGGGCCACTTCAAGGAGCAGCTCCGCAAGAAGGGCAACTACAGGTGTGTAGAGGGAAATTTGAATCCTAAGTGGTATCGATTTAAAGTTTTACAAAAGCGATTTCAGTGACGCCATGTGAACTTTTCCTATCTGTCCTTCAGGGATATTGTGATTGCCGGCAGTAAAATGATATCAGCTCATTGGCCGTGAGAATTGAATTTATTGAAGTTGAGTGTTGGCTTTAGAAGTAGCAACCCAGACTGACTTAGAGCCTGCGTACAGGTCACAGTCTAAAGCTGAAAGTTTAGAAAGGGCTAGCTTTATATTGCACTTATT
>NW_019472096.1:0-1779 GCF_002814215.2 Seriola lalandi dorsalis
CCCCTCCTCAGATTCTGTCAGATGTCTCCAGTAGAGGGCAGCATGGTTACGATGCTGTGGTCCTTCTGGCCCTCCTGGTAAACTACAGGAAATATGAGGTGTGTGTAATGTGCATATGCTGATTGGTGCTTGTTTCTTTTCTTGTTGTATAGTCCTAATCAGCAGCAGGCTTGTAGCAGGCTTAAGAGCTGCTGAATAGACACTGACTGTTCATCCAAGAACTCCAAAGATCAGCTCTCTTTACCTCCGATATTTTTCTTTTCTGCTATGACTCGAAAACTGCTGTGCTGCTGTAAGTGTCACCTGTAGAGGATACAATAGAAACAAGTCTCTCTTTTTAGTACAAGATGTACAGTACTGGTGTGTCATCTCTGGGAGGCTCTTTTTTAGTTCAGGGCTGAACCATGCCCATGGGATATGAGAGAATAATAAAAGGGCAAGGCATTAATTTGACTGTGTTGATAAAATTTTTCTCCACTAAGGAAATGTTGCAACACTCAGATCATTAAAATCAGTGTTGTATGAGGAAAAAAACATTAATTATTAGTTTGGTAGACTTTATTGTGCCCACTGGATTTTTTTTTCTCACAACACTCTGCACAGCAATTAACACACAGCTGTGACAGGCAGATAAACGTAAATGCAACACAACAGCACATAACAGCGACAGGTAAAACAACATGAAAATAGGGCACAGACGATGACGATCCATGACGATGACGGGAAAACGGCATGAGGACAAGATTCTTAGCGAGCCACCTCGATTAGAGCTGCTATGGCTGCGGGTACCAGGCCCTTCTGCACCTCAGGGACCTGCACCTGCGTCATTGAGGGCAGTGATGTCCAGTGCTATTGTGTTTGCATTATGTGCGATGACTTGACAGTTTAGCTCTTTGAGGTTGGGTGTTGGGAGACTTATTATCTTGGCAGCAGCCTGTAATTTTGTACAGTGTGTACATGAAAGCTTTGACTTGGGTTGTGTCCGCTATCAAAGGGCCACTTGTCCTACATTTCAGTGATAGAGAAGAAAACATATTGTCTGAAATAGCCTCCAATTCGCCTCCCTCTCCAGTTATTTCCTGGAAGGATAAGAGTGACAGTGAGGGAGGGGAAAAGAGGATGAGGAGTAAGTTTTTGGGTGCACCCTGATACTGCATGTGAGCAAAGTGGGCAACAACACGAGGAGCTCTCTTTTCAATTATTCTATTAAGATGTGCACTCCAAAATGTGTAAGACACGGCTTTAGTCGGCTGCAATATGCTGCACTTTATATATGGCAACATTTTCATGCAGCATAAAAAATAATGCTAAATTTCAGCTAATGGACATGAATTGTCGATTTTCGACGTTTCCTGTTTGGACTAGCTGTTCATAAACTTAGACTAGGCTAAACAAGCTGATCTATCTGTTTTTCAGTTGCATTATTGCACCTGGCATGGAATATGCAAAAGATCTTTAGCCTGACCATCCTTCCACTAATCAGCTGATTCTTCTCTTGATTAACTGAATAGTCGTTTGGTCTGTAAAATGCTAGAAAATGAGCCCCTGGAGCTGTGAGAGAGAATTGCCCTTTAACATTCAGGATGATTCACATTAACATTAATACTTGTGTCACATATTTGACAGATACATATGTCTCTGTTTTCTCTGTCAGTCTGTGAATCCATACATCGTGAAGCTCTCCATTGTGGACGATGAGCCAACATTAGATGTGAGTATGTTGTCACTTCCTGTATCTTCTTACCTGCTGAATGATAAATAGCCAGTCTGATGTAGGTC
>NW_019472097.1:0-1779 GCF_002814215.2 Seriola lalandi dorsalis
ATTTTTTTTTTCTCCCTCTATTGGTACATGTGGCTTTGCTTCCATCTACTGGGCAGAGGGGACACTGCAGGGAGACGGGGGTGGGGTGCAACACAATCTGAGACAGCTTATGTTTCATGCATCAGTGACAGTTTATTTCAAGTCGTTGAAAGGATCATTGTAATGAGTTACTAACTTATGACACTTATTGCAGAGTTCTGTAAACAACCAAGCCATCTGTCTCCTCACCATCTTTCACTCACTTCTCTCTCTGCTCTGGGATCCTTCCACATAAACCCAACACTCTCAAGCTGTCCTCGCGCATGACTGAGTATTGTCTTAAAGATATTAGATTATCATATTTTCAATTGTTGAAATCAAAATTAATTGATTCACAAATTCCAAAATAATCTTGAATAACATCTGGTTTCTCTCTCTGCTACTGTGGTTTCTACTCGTTTTCTTGTACAACCCAGAATACAGCACAGTTACCATTACTGCTAAGTATGAACAACTGTGATGGACACACTTTGGAATTTAGGTAAGGAGGAGGGTAGAAAAATGCACCTTTTAGATGTGCTTTTCTAATGCTGTTCCTGCAGTGCCAAGCACACTCAAACTCAGTCATACATATACTCAGTTGCCAGGCTATTAGATACACCTAGCTAAAAATAATGCAGTGTAATACAACAGTAAAGCAATAAATCCTACTTTTGCGACAGCTATAATGTTCAGTTTGTGTTGAAACTGTTTCAGAGTTGAAACTTTACGGTCATTTTGGAGACTGCAGTTTAACTGTTTTATATCTTCTGACTGATGTTTCCAATATTTAGTAGTTAATATTTAGTGTTACTGATTCAAATAGGGTAGACAAAATACTAAGAACACTTCTCAGTATAATTCAATAGCATTATAACTGTACCTGCCAAAATGACCTAACTGAATCTACATTTCTCTAAAACCTGTTTAAAAAAAAAAATACTAAACATTATAACATACATTAAGCTAGAATTTATAGCAGGACTGTTAGAATAGATTTTTTTAGTCTTAAATAAACCCACCTAGTAAATATATATATCTGTATGTATGTATGTATGTATGTATGTATGTATGTATGTATGTATGTATGTATGTATGTATGTATGTATGTATGTATGTATAACTGGCAGTCAAGCTAAGTACCCTTGACCAAGGTTCAATTGAAACACTGACTAATAAAAAAGTGTGTTGCAGCATTCAATGTTTGTATTTGAAATGTAACCGACGGCAGTCAATTTATTATCCATTATCATTATTTTCATCATATATTGCTGCAATAATGTGAAAAATTCAATCCTTAGAGAAATGGATAACATTGCATTATACAAAAATAGATGGAACTTCCTAGATGGAATTAAAACTAGTGGCAGCTCAGGTATCAAATTCAAAAATTTTATTTGAAGGCACTGGACCGGTGCCTGGTCGGCATGTCATGTCCGTACCACAGACTGAGCTGTTGTCATTTCAGTGAATTTCAGTCTTTGAACCATTGGCTTGTATTTGATGACTGAAGTCATGACGAAGAAAAACTGTGCTTCTGTACTATTTGCAAGTATCACAGGTAATTAAACACATTTGTATAAAAACTGATTGTGAGAAGTTGCACTGCATTGAATGCTTTCTGAAATAATGAAATATTTAATCAAATTTACTGTTGGAGTCAAACAGTACACCATTAATGTGCATTTACACACACACACACACACACACACACACCACTGAGGCCCTCTTAGAGGGCACAGGAAGTGACCGTAACTAATA
>NW_019472098.1:0-4592 GCF_002814215.2 Seriola lalandi dorsalis
GTCAAAAATGTGTATTGAGACAGTGACCTGAAATCAGTGCTTTGGCTCATGGTTTAACATCTAGCTAATGGAGACCCAGAGTGAAAAGCTGATTATTTAGTTTAATGATTCAGCAGCAAAACCAACCAACTTCACTTCCCTGACTCAATACTTTTTTGGCTGTATCCCTTTCTCGTGTTTATTTCCAGTTATAGTGTTTAAATGGATTGCGCTCCTTGGGTGTATCATCACTATTGCATGAGGTTCACATGTTGACATTTGAACGTTCCAGGTTTTGAAGTTGTTTTGTTTTAATCAGGTTAAGTATCATATCACATTATGACAGAGTAGCTATTTCTATTTAGTGTACATACAGTGTATTAAAGTCAGTATTTCTTCTCTAAATTAACATTTGACAGTGGACAGCAGTGGAGGGGTATTTGGAAGGTGATTTTGCATATCTTGTGTCTTATGGGCGCTTAGTTTATTTTCTGATTCTTTATCCTGAGAAGGACAGAGTTCATGTTTATGTGACTGTTGAAACATGAGAGAAATAGCAAACTATAGTATTTTAATTACGCTGTTTAGACAGGTGTCGCTAATTCTTTGCCTATGCGTTGCCATAGTCTCTTGTCTCACTTTGTCTCTAGCTTCTACCCTTTTGTCATGTGAAAGACAGACCAGTGGAATTTATTTGTATGAAATGGACCAAATTACCCACAATTAGCAGTTTTTGACAAAAATATTGGTGGATTGTTATGTACACACACTTAAACAGGCACTACTGGGAAAGGCACATACACACTTTATTGCTTACTTGATGTATTCAAGCATAAAGTGATCAATAATACATGAAAATGGCAACTTCCACAGTCCACGGGTTTAAATTGAAGCAGTGTCCCAATTCCATACTACATGCTAAGTCTAAGCAGGTTATCAGTTTGTGTTTGTGTGTTCACTCTAAAAAGTGACTATTTCAAGTATGAATAACTCAGTTGACACCAAAGGTCCTCCATGTACGCCTCATGGTAAACTGACTTTGTTGAATGTGTAACAGTGGCCCCTTAAAACTAATTACAGGTAGATGGTGGTGACACAGCTCCACATGGATGTCAGAGTACAACAAATAAAATATTCTCTGTTAATTGACATTCAGTGGTGCATTAATGGCCTAATTTCCCGTTAGCATACAATGGTTAAGTATGCTCATTTCTTGTACACCAACTAAAAAAACATATGCTATAAAGATTGGTAATTAGTTATACTGAATACAGTTAGTATGTAATATGGACTTGGAACACAGCAGGAGAGCCTTTCTTTGTCCATCCTACCATTTTAAACAGCTGATGTTTTGACTAATTAGCAGGAAAAGCACAGGTGTAACTAATGACTTTAATAATGTCCATTTTGGTGCGCCAGTAAACCAGCATGCACCAAACCACAGCTAAGGATGTGGAACCACTAAATAGAATGTAGCCGTTGTCAGTGCTATTAGTTACACCTGTGCTTTATAAGACACGGTGTCCACCATGGGTCTGTTGTGTGGATTTGTGTACCTGTGGTCTCCCTGGAGCTAGTAGCCACTTTATCAGACTGCTAATCACGCTGATAAGCTGCAGCTGTGTGTGCTGCCTCGCTGGAGCGCCACCTGCAGCCGGTTCAGCTAAAACCACACTGCTCTGCCTCAGAGGGCGCAGTTCACATTCAAATCGCTTTCTCAAGTGACAGCAGAGATTAGAAAAGAAAGGTTTGGTTTCTGGTTGACGGATGACAATCTTGTTGGCGGTTGATGACAATGGGAAGCAGTGGGTGTTTGAGCTGAGTAAGAATGTTGGATGGAGAGTATTTTTAAAGACTGTAGAAGGTTTTACTTCATCATGTTTGGATTTCAGGGTGGTCAAAGTTCTGACATGGTGAATTATATATCCAAGTAGTGTTTTACATGTGCATGGGTTTCTCTCTATAAAGGTTATAAAGTATTGGTCCTATGTGAATGGTAATATCTTTTGTCTCACCACTAGCCAATGATTGTATATTTTTATATACCATATATAGTAAGATATATACAAATATATGATATTTAATCACCAGAATGTTATAGAGTAAGGAAAAGGCGGGACACTTATTTGGGAATGTAATTAGGTAATAATGGTTATGAAAATGGTTTATATAGGCTTACTGACCAGTATGAATTTACTGAACAAAGTTCCACTTTATCAACTGTATTTTTGACCAAAAGGAACCAGCAGGGAATAATGTAGTTATATTTATGTATGTTTTAGCTGATGGCATGTTCCTGATGGGCTTTTAGGACGTTTCACAAAAGGCTTGAATGATTCCCAGACTATGTGGCAGTCTACTTTACATTTTTTCATTTTTAACAAAGTCCAATGGAAATCTTTTACCAGTGCTATGACTCCAGAAGTATGAGGCTCTTTGTTCAGCTCAAGAAAATCAATGGTTTTCTCCAGATAAATTTGAAAGTTTGATATCTACTTTTAAATTTTAAGCAGCAGAGGGATCAGAAATCTAACGTGTTTGCTCGTGTTTGTTTAATGTTTCCTGAAATGGGCTGAAAGATGTAACCTACCAGCAACCTGTCAGTGCAGGTCAAAGTCTGGACATTTTCCTACTGTAGCACTGAGAGACCTGTGTCTCTTTAACTAGTCCTACATCAGCGAAATACACACATATACACTGTACACTTTTTCAAATACATTATTTAAGCTATTAAAGACATCTAACCAAAAATTCAACCTATGAAGGACTAGATCTCTCTCTCTCCCTCTCTCTCTCTCTCTGTCTCCTCTCTCTCTCTCTCTCTCTCTCTCTCTCCCCCCCCCTCTCTCCCTCTCTCCCTCTCTCTCTCTCTATGCTTTGAGCCATGAAAACCTTGTAGCTTCTTTTTGTTTTTCTTCCAAGAAAGGATTTGGAGGAATTGAACTGCATCCGTAAAGAGAAATGAATTCAGAGCAGGAAGTAAAGAAGTAGCCAACTTATTTGATGTGGTCTTGACAGTGAGGAATCACAACAGGATAAAAAGTCAGATTTTTTTGATTATGGAGCTGCTGTACAACATTTGAGCTGTTCAGTATAAAAAAGACAAAGTAGAAAAGTATTAAAAAGTATTAGAGTTCCTAAGCTATACACAGACACGTGTTACTTATCCATTTCAGAGAGAGTGAGGCTGGGGGATAGGAGTCCTGTCTTGGTCACTCAGATCTCCTCGTGTGGATCTACCATCGTCGCAACAGATGTACGTTATATTTTCTTGTAAACTGAAGTGTTTGTTGATCATTGTTTGATCCTGACAAAAAATATTTTAAGAGGACTATTTTGAATATAGATGTATTTTTCTTTTATTCTAGGTAAAATCAGCATAGCCTGTTGTCATAGGATTCTAATTAATCTAATTAAATCTAATGAAAATGAATTCCCTTTGCAGGAGAAACAAGAGAGGATCACCTCCTTGTTTTTCCGTTGTACAGATGTTATTTTGATGTCGATGCTGATGAAAGCTTTGGAAATTTGAACAGAACGTGAAAGAGGGGATATATTATTAATTACAAGTTTATATTGCAACTATCTTCTATTTTAGATATTATATATAGAAAAACTATATCTAAATTATAAGATATGAAATGATAGTTTGGAGCTGGATTTTGCAGAGGATCAAAAGAACTCTTGTTCTTTCAGTGAAAATGCTCAGATCAGGTTTGGAGGTGCCATACTGTTTTAACTCCACACATGTTGGCATTTTCAGTATTAGACCCAAAGGACGAATGTTTTATTGGTTTCACCATCAGCTGAATGTTTCCACTGCGTTTAGAAATCGTTACTGGTAAGTTTCCTTTGTGTGAAGATTTGTCCGAGTGTTGCCAATGCAAAAGCAGGATTTTAGTGAGTGACAGAATACAGTACATACAATGGAATTACAGTTAAATAACTAACAGATTAAAGTGACTGGTGCATTTTATTAAATAACATAGTGACACATTACGGATAGTTTTGGAATATTAGACTCTTGATGGATCAGTTTTGATCATATCAGAGTATCAAGTATCAGGTTGGTTTTTGTTGACATTAAGACGCGATGCGTTCAATTCATAGACTCCAATATCTTATTAAATGAAGGGTTATTGTGTGGACTTTGGAGGCAAACACTTAAAACTATGATCAGTATTGACTTCTTAGCCAACCCTTTGCATATTGTACTGCACTGGCTCATGGTAACACTCAAATGGCTTGAATTTTTTTCTTATAAGATGTTCATGCATGCAGTTCTCATAGACGCATTAGAAGTCTTCACCGATCAGTCTTAGGGAAGTTTGATTTGTTCAAGAGATTGGTGGTGAGGAACAAAAATGTGATTTATTCCCTTCTTATCCTGGGCCTGGTGAGCCCCTGGTGAACAAACCAGGTAGATGAGATTTGCTTGCCCACTAGATTTAGAAATAACATATAAGGGTAGCTAGATATAACTCACCCATTGTGTAGCAACAACTACAGCAGCACCCCTATGTGAACATTTAGTTTACAATGTTAGTATTGTAGGGGCCTTGAAAGCCTTGTGTTTCACTCAATCCTTCTCTTGTTGTTATTCATACTCTTGT
>NW_019472099.1:0-1779 GCF_002814215.2 Seriola lalandi dorsalis
AAATTTGTCATTTGTCATGGATTATTTTCAGTTCCTGACACCCCCAAATTTGGCACTTGAATAAAGATGTTTTGTAAGCAATATACATGAGAACAGACACAGAAATACTAGACAAAAATAGGGCTTTATATTGCATCAGTGTCTATTATACAGTGATTTATTTGTGGTGGCCTGACCCAGACACACAAGCATGCCGCCAACAGATTACTAAAACTGATGTAATAGCATTAACATTAGTTGCGTTCTAGTCTTAAAACTATTAAGTGTTTCCCTTTGTTTGGCTATCCAGCGTGACTGAAAATAAATGGAGGATCTATGGACAAAGAGTATAAGTTGTAGCTTGACATGTAAGTGTTGTTATTACTTGAGTAATTGCGTCAGTATTGAGTTTTGTCTTTGGCAACCAAGCAAAAAAAGTGCAGTTCAGCCAGTTGGAGCAGGTTGTGTCGGCCTCAAGGCCCCAAACCAAATATCTCCCTCTCACCCACCTGCTGCTCTCCCTTTGGATACTTGTCTATGGAAACCGACTGGGCTGCCATCACGTTCACTGCAGATGCTGCAAACACTGGAGCATTATAGAAAGCGGGGACAGGTGGCCAACCTACACAATACATATAGGTTCAGTTAGACTACCTGTTAAGTGTTAGCACAAAAGCTTTAATGATGCAAGTATCCTACTGTCAGAGTGAAATTATTATTAGCGTTGTAAACAGGGCTGGTATGGTTAAGGGAGAAAAGGCAAGTTTGATTTCAAACTACAATAATCAATGTTGAACATGAATACTTCGTAACGTAAAATAATGTTGGGTAAAGAATTAAAAACTAACAGTTTTATGTTAAAATATTCACTCAAAAATAAGAAAACATAGAAGTTATGAAACAATAATAATATAATGGAAGCTTCAAATCTGTGCAGATACAATAAACACATCTGGGCAAAACAATGGACTGTAAAGGCACTCAGGGGGAAAAAAACAGGGAGTAACATTTATGGAGGGACTGCTTTTACAAATGTACTTCTATATTTCTTTCTATTTGAATATTCAGATACTTTTCTGTCCACATCGCTCCCATAAAACAAGAGAGAATTTACCATGAGGAGCGTTGTTATAATAGTAGTGAACATATGTTCACGATGTCCTGTAACTGATATTAACACACCCACCACGATGAACTTAGCCTTTAGCCTAGTGTTAGCTGCTCAGGCACCATTTGTGGCGGCAAGGGGGAAATAAAGTGTCAGAAACCCTCTGGGCTAACACAAACCAGCTACTTTCGGACTGGGGTAACGGCAGTGTTATTCACAGACAAATCAGCTCATTTGGTTTATGCTTTGTTTTCCACAATATTCAGCTAGCAAGTCTCTAACGCCGATACCACATTAGCGTTAGCTCGCGAACCCAATCTGAGATTAACCCATAAATGCAAGCGTCTGGCCGAGCTACAGCTAACATTAGCAAGGTAGCTAACTGTTAACTTAAAAGTGTTTCTCATGCTGGTACGGTGCACCCAAAATGCAAAGCGCCATATTTAGCAAGGGGAATCACTGCCATAAACACCAAGCTAAACTAGCGAGCCTGGTGCAAAAAAAGGACCCTGCTGCGGATTGATACGATGTGAGCCGTTTGCCCAAATAAGACAGCATTGGTCGCTCTACCGTTTTGAATTAACATTGTAAATGAATATGCATTTATTGTCAGCTGTGTACAGTAATTCGACTGCAATGCTATTAAGAAGCACTGTCTGCAAACCAGGCTAGCCCAGTTGATCCTCAAATCC
>NW_019472100.1:0-1349 GCF_002814215.2 Seriola lalandi dorsalis
TATTTTTTTCTGACATCTTATAGGCTAAATTACTCAATTAATTAATAAATTGGCAGATTAATCAATAATTTAATTAATCATTAGATGCTGCTATAATCACATATACTATATGCTACAGCTATAGCTATTGCTAATTATCATTATTCTGTGGCATCACATGTGCAGCAGACCGCATGTCAGTCAGATAAGCAGATCCAGCTGAAGGTCTAAAATCCAAATGCAGATGTTATTATCACATCATGGAGCAGAGCTCAAATGAATGGTATTATAGTAAGATATGCTGTAACACAGCAGCAGCAGCAGCAGCAGCAGAGGATAGAGTTTAAAATACAATAAAAACTGCCAATTTTTTTAAGAGTACTTTTATTTAATTTTATGTTTATTTTCATAAGATAAGAAAATACCCTGTTTTGAATTATAATTTGTGTCTTGTACGTTTTTTTCACAAAAAGTTTGATTTCCCACCTTTCTCTGAAATCACTTTTACTCCAGAATAAAATCCAGAATCTACGAATATCCAATATTGTTGATTTAAATGCTGGACTCAAGATGTCTCCCA
The DNA here is from genome assembly GCF_002814215.2 of Seriola lalandi dorsalis. NCBI lineage: Eukaryota > Metazoa > Chordata > Actinopteri > Carangiformes > Carangidae > Seriola > Seriola lalandi. The sequence continues at coordinate 560 of NW_019472100.1, forward strand.
CTTTACAGAAAAGTTAATTCACATATAGTGTGTGTGCACTGAAGGTTTCACATTTCCACAATATACTAGTGTAAGTTGTACAATGGATCGTGAGTGGCTTCCAAACAACTTGTGATGTCACAAACTCCTGATTGCATGTACACCATTCACACTCAAGATTTATGGTGAACACAACTTAACAGATTAATGAGGCAACAGGCTTCTATTGTGAGACTATGTGCATACATCATTCTGCACAGTGAAGCTCAAACATCTAAGTAAAACACATTTTTGATTTGAGGGAGACTTTAAATGCCATTTCCACGGGATAACTTCTACATTCCTGCTAGATGAAAGTTTGTGCAGAGGCATCGTGGGCCCCTTGTTTTCTACAGTCCACGTCTGCATGAGCTTTAGAGGGAGCATTATTCTTCTCAGCCTCTAAATCAGACAAAAAAAAAACATGGGCACACAACTAGTGTATCAATGTGCGCACTTCCTGAACCCTCTGGCAGTCACTAATGCTTCCATAGAAACCTCTGCAGCATTCACTGTTGAGTAAACTGTGCAACTGGTGCAAACAGATTCAGCTGCCGCATTTTCTAACATGATGCAGTCCCGTAGCACTCTGCTTATTGGTGTGTCAGTACGAATGCTTTATCATTTCAAATAACTTACCGGTGACGATTCCATAGTTGGGAGCCTCCACAATTGCACCATAGAACTGAATGATGTTACGGTGGCTGAGGACACTGAGGATTTCAGCCTGAGAAATAAGCACACAAGGACAACACATAATTGGATCTTTTTC
>NW_019472101.1:0-1779 GCF_002814215.2 Seriola lalandi dorsalis
TCATTGATTACCAATAATCGTAATCTGTATTGGCAGTAAAGAAAACTGCCTGTTATAAAAATGTTATTTAAGATGCAGTCTGTTGGCATTTAAACAAGTGGTATGTTTGGCATGTGCTGGACTGCAGCACTTCTGATATGCTGCAGTCCAGCACACGTGTCAGAGGTGAAAACAATGGCTTTATGGTTAATAGGCTAGCTTTCAGCTTTAATTTAAGGTTTTATAAATCCATATTGGGTCCTTTTACAAACACAGCCAGCCAATTTCAGTGGACCAAACAGAATCTAATATATCAAGTTAAATGAAGTCATATTTGGTTGCAAAGCAAAAACTGCAAGAAGTCTATAATCCATTTACATGAGCAAAGGCCTGGCATCTCTCCACGCCTGTACTGCAGCTATCTTCACTTCTCTCTTGTTTTAGGGGCTTTCAGTCATCACTTTGGCTTAAACAACTGAAACACATGCTCACTGGCTGAGGTCAGGTGATCGATGCTGCCTGTCAGGAACATTCCACCATTTGGTCCTTAAAATAAAACTTTCCTAAAATTGTCTCAATTTCCATCTGCTTTGTATGAATGAATTACAAATCTTTATCTTTTACTCTTGGGCCTCTGTGCTCAAAATGACCTGGCCTCTAAAAGGCAAAAATTCCTAGATCATGTCAATTTGAAATTGATGGAATTTAAAAGAATCTCTACCGACAAAGACAAAGAATAAGACAGCGCTCTTTTACTGGTGATTAGTATTAGAGGTGTGATTCAGAAGATTCTTTTTCCCTTGTGCTGGTGGTGGGAGTGTTGAAACCACTGGCAGCCCAACAGATAGAGCCTCGACTTCACTGCCTTCTCTTTCTGCCAGCTATTTTTAGAGAGGTGGTGGGGGAGGAGGAGGAGAAAGAGGAGGAGGGAAGCAGACTTCACATTTTCCAGCCACTCCTATCAGCTCCGACATCTCGAGCACAACACAGTGAGAAGGAGAGAGGAAGTGTAATTCGACTCCACACACACAAATGCACTTCATTGGTATTTCTCCTTCCCATACGGCAATAATCGTGCACGTACCATTCATTTTCACACTGTACTGACTTATAAACGTGCTAAATGAGCTTCTCCATTGGAAAAAGGTTTCTGTGGTTGTTTCTTTATGCCGGGCACATGATGATAAAATGTGAGTGGATAGAAAAAATTATTTCAAAGAAAGGATTGATAAATAACAACAGTGAATTCATGGATGGCTGAAAGCTTATTTAAAAAAAATTTAAAAAACATTTTACATAGTAACATTTATTATATTTAAAATTGATTTATACATGTTACATATAAATTTTTTTCTCATATTTCTGAAACTATAGATGTGCAATGTTAAGGAAAGGAAAATAAAACTGCACTATGAACCTGACTGGTAGAAAAATCAAAAGTGGACCTCTGATAAGACACACAATAACTTTTGAATGATTTGCCTTTAAATGTTGAAAGAATTTCAGATATCTTAATGAAAAACAAAATTAAATAAAGGCTAAACAAAAGCTGAAGGCATCAGGTGTGAAGGGATGTAAATCACAGGATGGTCTAGTGGGGTTTGGCGGTAGATTTTTGGGGTCGAGGAATTGACTCCACCCTGATGACATAAGGAGTGGGGTAGGTAGTGAGATGTCCTGGTGCACAAGAGGATAGAGGCAAGAGAGCCAAGCTGGAGGACAGAGCCAGATTAAACTAATGAGAGTGAACAAGCAGAGGACAATTGGGAGGGGAGCTGCTAATTAACCCCTTGGTGAAGG
>NW_019472102.1:0-1778 GCF_002814215.2 Seriola lalandi dorsalis
AACTTAACTGTCATGGGTCGATTTGCATTGTGAGTAGTGCAGGTGCCAGGTTTTGCCAAGGAAGAAGAATGCATGGCATAGCAATGACAATATCTCTGGTTGTACAGTTTTGGGGGGGCTTTTCTTCCTCTTTTTTTATTGTCAATTGTGACTAACTATAGGAGTACTCCTCCAAACACGACTTCACAGATTGACTCAAATACATAATAATTGAGCAACTGATCAAATTATAAGTCATTGTTTTGGTCTTTTTAGAGGTTCTAGTTCTACTGAAGAAATCCCACTGACTGGATGCTTCACTTGTATATGTATTAGCAGTCCAAAAATAAAAGGCCCACATTAAAGCCTAAAGGTAAAACTAGACAGAGTCCAGTCACAGAACAAGAAGCCAGCTGGTTAGAGAGACAGTGGGCTGAAGGATACAGCACAGGATTATCTCCTCACCTCATATCTCATCATGACTCATGTTGTCAGCGGTCAAAAGGTATCTGTCTACCATCATCTCCCAGAGAGAACCCGTCTGGCTGTTTGTGATATCCGGGAAATTCATGAACACAATGAGGCTCAGGATATTATGGACACATTAGAACCTGTGAGAAATATTCATTTTTGATTTTATAGCGCAGTAGATGTTTGATACAACAAAGGCAGGCAGCATCACAGAGGAGTGATTTATGTGAATGATGTCATCATGCAGTACAAATTCCTATTCCCACTCTAAAAAGGAAGTCCACAGAGGCAGTAGGACATCGTGATGTATTTTTTCCATGGCTGTCCAACAACTACAAGCAACATGTACCACATTATATCATTCAGCAGTGGCCAAATGTACTTCTATCGATTTCTGTAATATGGTGGGTGCTCTAACCAGTTGAATGTCTCACCATCACGCCCAAAATAAATGTTCTGCAAAAACCATAGTCGAAATTTCTTGTTACTTTACTGGCAGTCAAATATAAGCATTTTAGCACCGGAAATTAACAGCGACGACTGTCAAACTTACAAACAGAGGGGTTGGAGATGAAAAGTTCGCCTAACGATACAAAACATGAAATGCAAGGAAAGTAATATTCAGTGTCACCAAGATTATTTAGCAACACAACACAAATCCAACATGACCGAGACTGTGACACAGCACTACAAGCGGCCCGCATTAATAAACCAGACAAGTTACAATATGCCTCTCCTGTTACACACAGAAAGAAAGCATACAAGCCAACACAGTAAAATTAAGGCAATTAACCATCAACACATAGACCCAAGTAGCTACTAAATATAAAAATTTGATTTGTTTTTACTCATCCATGATTTCCTGTGTGTGTTGTTGATGGGAGCGGGGCACTCATGTCTTTAGCTGTGATGCAAGCCTCACAAAACACCTTGTTTTGTGTGGTATCATAGGCTATCCAAGGGAATTTTATTTTCCAGCTAGCTTGCAAAGTCCCTCCCTTCTTTTGTCCATCTTCGTTTCTGCAGTTGTCATTATCTTCGTTATTGCTGTTAGTAGTTTCACTTGGTGTTTTTGGTTTTCTGATCATAAATTTGGTCAAATAAGTAAGTTTCTAGCCAGCCTTGCCCTACGTTGGCGCCTAATTTGACCCCGCTATGCCGCGCATGTGTTGCCTTGAGCTGGGTCCGGTGGGGTGAAGCTAATGCTGGCTAGATTGGATCAATCGGATGGGCGCTCTGTGATTGGTGGCCACAGGTAGGGGCAGTATGGTAGGCGGGTTGGTCCAAAACGTGCGTTTTGATGTCCGCGTTAAGACGTCAAATTTGTA
>NW_019472103.1:0-1347 GCF_002814215.2 Seriola lalandi dorsalis
TGGGAGACATCAGCCAAACTCTCGGGAGACAGCTGGAGATTTATTGGCTTTGTGTGCTTTTCTGCTTTGTGTCTATTTGCAATTGAATACTGAAACTACAAACTTGTTTCATCTCGTTCTGAAACTGTTGTCTTTCGCATCTCAATTATCTCCCGCACCCATTGTATTTCTTTTCATCCCTTTCTCCCTGTCAGGTTCCTCCTTTCGTCTTCCTTTTCTTGTTTCCTGAGTCACAAATACAGAAATGTATCGCTGATGATGAGATGGGGGCCCTTTCACATCTCCTGCAGGCATCGCGCCATATGCCCTGACTTTTAATGACCCACATGCTCCTACAGAGAGCGCAGAAGAAGAGATTAGAAAACCGAAGAACATCCAGTATTTCTGAATGTCATCAGCACTAAATAGCAAAGTCTTTTTAAGTGCCCCAAAAGAGGTATGTGTCAACCCCAACACATGCTGCTGTGAATAGATGATGAGAAGAGGAGAATTTACATGTTTCCATTCATGTGTGCGCATGTTTGTTCTTGTAGCTACATGCTTTTCTTTCTACGTGTGCACATACTTGTGTGTTGTGACATGTCTTTCTGTGGTTGTGTGGACAAATTTTGGTTTGAAACCTTCGTTGTGTTGACATTTTGGCCAGCTCCTCACAACTTCAAAGGGCTGTTTGATGGTTTCAACTTGGTTTTAAGGTTGAGTTGGAATCAGGTTTAGGTTAGAGGTGAGGTTAAGTCTGATTTATACTTCTGCATTGATTTGTAGGTACAGCTTAGCCACATACCCTAAGCGAAAGTACATGTGACTGATTTGCGGTGCCCTAGAAGTGTAACTAGGGATGCAGACTGCATCAATGTGTGTGATTGGTCTACTTGGTAGCATGTCTTATCCGTGTCTCTTCGTGGCCTGAAAAGCACAACTAGGTCAATGGTTGTGCACCAGCATGAGCCACTTGCGTAGGCTTTGGCGTAGGCTCTGTGGTAATCCTATGCAGACGTACAGACCTGGTTTTAGCGTTAGGCATTTAGTTGTGATGGTTAAGGTTAGGGTAATGCATTACGTCAGTGAGTGTCCTCACAACTATAGAAAGACCAACATGTGTACACTAATGTGTGTGGGCTTTTGAGCCATATGTGTGCACTTCCTCTTAATATGTATGTGTCTCAAAGGTGAAGTGTATTCTAGATTGGCTGGTGGTTTGCGGCTGGATCCTGCACCACTTGTTTGCACTGGCACCAGTGTAACCTTTTCCATGACGGATCCTCATCCACCCACACACATACACGTATATACAATACACACACACACACACACACACACACACACACACACACACACACACACACA
>NW_019472104.1:0-1342 GCF_002814215.2 Seriola lalandi dorsalis
GAGAGAATACAAATGTAACACGGTCCTCTACAAAGACAATATCTGATGAACAGTAATTGTCAAGACGATCAAGACCCACTTCTTCAGCCCTAATTTCCAGAAAAAAAACATACGCAGTCATTTAGCCTAAACCTAGACATATAAAAGAAGACAAAAAGTAATTTAAAAATAAAGCTTTGGTTTAGTGCATAAAGCCCCAGGGGACCTGATCATCTAGCTTTTGATAAGACATTTTCTTTGTCTTTAGATGTGAGTGTTATGGAGAGACTGCATTCCCCGCTTTGCTGAATGTTTGATCAGATACTCCACATGATCTGCCAGCCCCCCTGGACCATAAGGGTTTGACTTTTTTTGTAGCAAATAATGCCTATAGCATCATCCATGTTGGCTGACTCATCTGTATCATCAGATTTGAGCCCAAAATATTCACAAACAGGGAGTTCTGTTTCTCCACCGACAGCAACCATCCATCCCAGCTCGCACCTTTGGGATTTCTAAATACTGCGGTATAACCCAGAAACCATAATAGTGAGGTTTTCTTGTCCTTCGCTGAATTTTCGCTGAAAGTTTCACCTGCCTAAAGGCCATCTTTGTGTTTCTTTCAGAACAGGCACAGAAAAAGTTTCCCCACTTCCCCTGTTGCAACCCTGACTGTAAAATTGATATCCTTCTGAATCTTGATCTCGAGCAAAGACATCTCACCTCAGTTATTTTTAATTTAATATGCTCTTTAAATTTTAAAAGAACACGGGAGGACGACTTGGGAATGGAACTGCCTGACGTCAAATGGAAACACATTTCAAAACTCGCTCAGTCCTCTTTTATTTCTACAAGGCAGTGTTATGCAATGCAAGATCCTCCAGAAAACTCACTACACTAATGCCAGATTGGCTAAGATTACCCCAGAAGTTAGTGACAGTTCCCTGCCAATCTCATCCACTTACTAAGGACCTGCTCGAGGTTAACTGACTATTGGTCAGAAATATTAAAAGCTATGGAAATGTATTTCACATTCACATAGCTACCACCCCCTGACAGCTATATTTGGAACACCAGAGGAGGACTGGTTAACCTTTCCATAGCAATTCGGTGGGTGATTGCCTATTTGTTAGATCACATAAACACACTGATGCCTGATGACACCGATTAATCATCCAAATAAAAATATACAGGTATTAAAAAAACGAAAGAAAAACAACTATCTCCTTGATGAAAAATATGTGGCTGTACGCTGAAAACATGAGCAAACCTTTGAACCTCTTGAAGCTTGAGAGATAAATACATTTGTCTTTAATGTAAAATTTTAAATATTTTTAAGTTTTTTAATGTGGTAGTTGCCTTG
>NW_019472105.1:0-1778 GCF_002814215.2 Seriola lalandi dorsalis
TTTTCAGTGTCATTAGCAGCTTTAATAATGTGTGTTTCTGCACACACAGCTGGCTCATTAGATTCATGCTGCTTCAAATTTCTTCTGACTATCAGAGTCAAAACAAAAAGATTCATGACATCGACTTTATCTCGATGGTTATAAATACATCCATCCTACTGAATGTTATGTAAACTGTATTTCCACAACACTCAGAACTTAACAAAGCATAACACTGTAACTTTTTTATCATGCAAACTACCTTGGTTATTGATCGACCACAACGTGAGCCCGGCTAAAATCTATGGTCTGTCATTGGTCACCGTTCCCGCCGCCTCTCTTGACCATGACTTACGAGGAGAAGGAGAGCACAGGCATGTAATTTCGGGCACTTCGTGAATCATTAGTCCGGTGATTGATCTGAAGTGGGGTTTATGTGGCATTTAGAGGATAAAAATAGCCATTCAAAGCAGTTCGGTCCATGATTACTTGCAGTGTTCAAGTGCAGTTTCAGCTGAGATTGAAACCAGGCATGAAGCTTTTAAAAGAATCAAAAAAAAAAGAAAGAAAAAGAAAACCGCCGCGTGATGAAAATTGCCTGTTGGGAGTGGTGGATGAGGAAAGCCGCTTGGATTGGTGGGTTTCTGCAAGAGCAAGTTCCAGACCTACTCTGGAGATCTGCGTGTGTGGTTATTCCTGCTTACAGTGAAGTAAACCATTACTTTCTCCAGTTCTCACCTACCCCTGAGAAACTCCGCTAATTAGACATTTTGGGAAACATTTTATTCACTTGTGACAAAAGAACGGACAAACCAGGACAAAGAATGGACAAACCACATAGACTGTTTCCTTTTCACTCACCAGATTTTAGTATTTGACGGTCAGATCCTTACAACTGAGTAAATACACCAGACAACACACTGAATGACTGGTCATTATCCAACGGAGTTCTGACAGTAGACAACCCCACAAATCTCCTGTGAGAATGACAATTGTTGGTTGTTCTCGTACCAAAACAAACATGGACAGCAACCAGCAGCTTGCATGGTTTGCAGAAGTCAAATTCATGTTGTCAGGTCCAGACCAGCCTCTGTTTCACTAGCTTCTGTAACTCAATGCAGTCTAACATTTAACATTTCCTTTATCCTTCTTACTGAAAAAATAAAAAAATAAAAAATAAGTGTGTTCCTGGAGATCAGCATACACTACAACTGTTGCTATAAGAAATTGAAATTGATTGATTAAAAGAAAAATGTACATACTAACATTTATCTTGTGCACACTGAAAAAAAGCACAGCAGCTACTTGTGTCATTATAACTTGGTTTCCCTCATATCCATTAAACTAACCAACACTCTCTTCTTGTTTTCTAACTCTTCAACTTTTTCACTGTTATCTCTGCTGTGTAAAAATGTCAAAGAACTATTTGTTGCCCTCAGTCCTGCTCTTATTACTGACATATCTGAACTAATCACGACTCCTCACTGACTCATGGACCCACGAGCCGTGACGTTTAGCCTGTGAATATCTAGGACTTATAGGAAACTGTTCATGAAAGGCCACTAAAAGCATAAATATTTAATAAACGATAATATTAGATCGTTTTTTTTTGTTTTTTGGTTTTTTTTAAAACAACTGTCCTTATCTAAACAAATGCAGAAATCCAACAACATACTGTTGAGAAAAGCTCTATTCCAAGGCTGGATTTTCAGTCATTGGTGGAGCTACAAATGTCAATGGGATTTTGAATTAAGTTTCCTACTTCAGGAACAGAATGCAGTGCAATTTAAGCTGAATAG
>NW_019472106.1:0-1340 GCF_002814215.2 Seriola lalandi dorsalis
ATGAGCCGTTTTGTCTTCAGATAATTTCCTCTCCCGTCACTTCATAAAGTCAAAAATGGTAAAATTAGAATGAAAAAATCTTTCCAAACATTTCATTTTCCCCTTTACTGCCTCTATGAAGAGAAACATTTTCTGCTGGGACTCTTAGTGGCTTTGCCCATCTATCTTTGATTGATGTCAGTTTTACAAAAGGGTGTTAACGTGTTTCAAATTATAGTAGTAATGTCTTGGCACACTTTTTGGCAGAGGACATCCACCAAAATGATAAATGAATCGCAGCAAGTGTAAGGACCCAGTGACCAGACAAAGTCAAATTTGCAATCAGTGCAAGCCTTTGATGCAATGGCTTTAGCTAATTACTTCATTAAGAAGCAGACATAACTTTTGCCCTGGGTTGCCAATTAATGTGAACCCTGGAACCAAATGTGTTATAGGTGCTTTTCTTACGAAGCAATGATAAACTATAAATTGTAGTCCAATTAATTTAGGATTGGTGTGATTAAGCTTTGGGAACTGAACACTGCTACACCTATTGCTCCTTGGGGAGTAGCATCTGGACATCTCCACAGTAAATAATGCACACTCTCCACTTTCCACCTTGAAAATGCTCTCTCATATAAAGAACTCATTAAACCATGTTGCTGTCATCAACCACTTTTAGGAGACGGTTGCCTTAATGTTGCCTTATGACCAGCTGGGGTCCAGCCTGTAGCATTTAAGGTTATTTCCCCAGTATAACAGACGGCAGGTTGTGGGAGTCACCATCAGGGCATATTCACAGCTGCCATCCCAGGGGAGTTGTTACTGCGCTGTATAATTGGATATTTGTCTTAAAAGCAGGTCGTCTGTTTTGGCTTCACAGATGAAACTAGACTGACATCAAGTTAGCTTTATGTAGTATGTACAGATCCTGATCATATTCACAATCTCAATGAGCTCAACAATGACCTGTTATTAACACATAAAAACTGTTCACGTAAAAGACAATGCCAGCTTGTTTATCCTTGTCCCATCTTATCTCTTGTTAATAGATGAGCTGATTTCTAGTCTCTCTGGCAGTAAGATAACACGTGTTTTCCTCTCACTTCTCAGATCGAACTCAAATGACCTGCCCTGACATGGTTCAATTCTCTAAACACTACTGGTCAGTCAATAAAGTGACACCCAATAAAGAGCTCACTAAAATACTGCATATGTTTAAAGGTTAAATTCTCATATCAATGGTCAAACCCATTTAAACTACACCTTCAACACCCCACTGCACACAGATGGATGGATGGATGGATGGATGGATGGATGGATGGAAGGATGGATGGATGGATGGATGGATGGATGGATGG
>NW_019472107.1:0-1374 GCF_002814215.2 Seriola lalandi dorsalis
ATGAGCCGTTTTGTCTTCAGATAATTTCCTCTCCCGTCACTTCATAAAGTCAAAAATGGTAAAATTAGAATGAAAAAATCTTTCCAAACATTTCATTTTCCCCTTTACTGCCTCTATGAAGAGAAACATTTTCTGCTGGGACTCTTAGTGGCTTTGCCCATCTATCTTTGATTGATGTCAGTTTTACAAAAGGGTGTTAACGTGTTTCAAATTATAGTAGTAATGTCTTGGCACACTTTTTGGCAGAGGACATCCACCAAAATGATAAATGAATCGCAGCAAGTGTAAGGACCCAGTGACCAGACAAAGTCAAATTTGCAATCAGTGCAAGCCTTTGATGCAATGGCTTTAGCTAATTACTTCATTAAGAAGCAGACATAACTTTTGCCCTGGGTTGCCAATTAATGTGAACCCTGGAACCAAATGTGTTATAGGTGCTTTTCTTACGAAGCAATGATAAACTATAAATTGTAGTCCAATTAATTTAGGATTGGTGTGATTAAGCTTTGGGAACTGAACACTGCTACACCTATTGCTCCTTGGGGAGTAGCATCTGGACATCTCCACAGTAAATAATGCACACTCTCCACTTTCCACCTTGAAAATGCTCTCTCATATAAAGAACTCATTAAACCATGTTGCTGTCATCAACCACTTTTAGGAGACGGTTGCCTTAATGTTGCCTTATGACCAGCTGGGGTCCAGCCTGTAGCATTTAAGGTTATTTCCCCAGTATAACAGACGGCAGGTTGTGGGAGTCACCATCAGGGCATATTCACAGCTGCCATCCCAGGGGAGTTGTTACTGCGCTGTATAATTGGATATTTGTCTTAAAAGCAGGTCGTCTGTTTTGGCTTCACAGATGAAACTAGACTGACATCAAGTTAGCTTTATGTAGTATGTACAGATCCTGATCATATTCACAATCTCAATGAGCTCAACAATGACCTGTTATTAACACATAAAAACTGTTCACGTAAAAGACAATGCCAGCTTGTTTATCCTTGTCCCATCTTATCTCTTGTTAATAGATGAGCTGATTTCTAGTCTCTCTGGCAGTAAGATAACACGTGTTTTCCTCTCACTTCTCAGATCGAACTCAAATGACCTGCCCTGACATGGTTCAATTCTCTAAACACTACTGGTCAGTCAATAAAGTGACACCCAATAAAGAGCTCACTAAAATACTGCATATGTTTAAAGGTTAAATTCTCATATCAATGGTCAAACCCATTTAAACTACACCTTCAACACCCCACTGCACACAGATGGATGGATGGATGGATGGATGGATGGATGGATGGATGGATGGATGGATGGATGGATGGATGGATGGATGGATGGATGGATGGATGGATGGATGGATGGATAGAT
>NW_019472108.1:0-1336 GCF_002814215.2 Seriola lalandi dorsalis
TAAATTTATCGCTTTAGTTTAATTTCCCATTACCTTTCTGGCACTATAAACGGAAAACTAAATTGTAAAACTCTTGTCTTTTACCTGTCCCCATCTCAGATGTCCTTCCACGTGATTTACAAGGCTCCATGTGGACTCTGTCTGCGTAACATGGCAGAGATCCAGCACTACCTCTTCCAGACGCGCTGTGACTTTATATTCTTAGAGATGTTCTGTCTAGACCCCTACGTACTTGTGGACCGGCCCTTCCAGCCACAGAGGCCGTTCTATTACATTCCAGACATCACTGGTGGAAAGGAGGACATCCCACTTTCCTGTGTCAATGAGATTGATTCCACCCCGCCTCCTAAAGTAGACTACAGTAAGGATATCATTGAAATAATGATAAAGGAGAGATTCATTTGTGCTTGTGCCAGGATTAGACTACAAGATATTTTTTCATCCTTCCAACTTTTTGTACAATACACAATTAATGAATAAATATAGAAAATATAAATAAATCACAAATTATTACCAAAAATCCATTTTCATTAATCACAGTGGAGCAAATGACCCCTAAAGGCTTATCTATTTCTGTTTCCTCTCTTCAAGGTAAAGAGCGTATTCCTGAAGATGGAGTATTCATCAACACCAGTTCAGACTTCCTAGTTGGGTGTGATTGTACTGACGGCTGTCGAGACAAGTTAGTGAAGCTGCTCATCCACACCTCATCGTTTTTTCAGGTTTCTTCCGACGATAATATTCTGAAGTTGTGTCTTTGTGTCTTAATTACAGGTCCAAATGTTCGTGCCACCAGCTGACCCTTCAGGCTACAGGTTGTACACCGGGGGGGCAGATCAACCCAAACGCCGGATTTTTGCACAAACGATTAGAGGAGTGCCTTCCCACAGGGTCAGACATTCAGTACACACATACTGAACCAGAGCACTTCCCACTTGTGGTGCACTCGACAGAGAGACTAACTCGTTTTCTCACCCCTCATAACCTCATAAGAAGATAATTACTGTTGAATGTAACGGCTCATTTGGTTGTCTTGTCTCAGAGGCCATTATCTCTTCTTCTCTCTCAGAATCTACGAGTGCAATAAGCGATGCAAATGTTGTGTTCAGATGTGCACCAACCGGCTTGTTCAGCACGGCCTGCAGGTGCGTCTCCAGCTCTTCAAGACCCAGAACAAAGGTTGGGGCATCCGCTGTCTGGATGATGTGGCGAAGGGCTCTTTTGTCTGCATCTATGCTGGTGAGGAAAGGGAACAGACTTCTGTTAGGGTCAACAGCAGATGACCTGATTACAAAGTGACTTATTCCTCTCCCTTTTTTTCCTCCACTTCACCAGG
>NW_019472109.1:0-1332 GCF_002814215.2 Seriola lalandi dorsalis
GACGTTTTTCTGCTCGAGAATTGATTGCAGTTCTGCAGAATAAAACCCATTAAAATATAAATGTTCTCTGGGTCTATAAATCTCACTCTTCCATTTGCTGTCTGTGGAGTGGCTCGGTTATTTCCATCTTGATAATATCACATTTCAGCATCTGAACTCTCCAGTGACACTTTGTGTGAGAGGTGTTCACATTTTCAACTATATGAGAAAAACAAGAGGCATTCTGATTACCTTCTCTGCTTGGTCCCACACCTCCGGGTCCCCTAGGAACTTCTCTGGTCTTGTGGAGAGGTTGAGTTTGAACGTGAAGCCAAACACGCCATACACAGTCCGCAGGAAGTCTAGGCAGCCCTTGATCTCCTCCTCGATCTGGGATCAAAAAAGAAAAATTTTACAAAATTTGTATCATCCATCTGGACATGGCTGCAAGTTTAATTTCTGGAATTTTATCTTTGTTTGATCCCGTATTACTTAAGAACAAAAACAACACAGCTACTGGAAACATTTAATCATAATGTATTTGTCATATGTTGCTACTGAATCCCTGTGGGGGCAATCATGCACTTGCATCACATGTGATCCTAAGTTTTGGGAAAGCAATTTGGATGTGAAAGAGGATATACAACACAAAGAGGAAAAGACAAGAAGAACTGAAAAGAGGCTTGCATTTGATGAGGTAAGTCTCTCCTAAGAAGCAGTGTTTAATACTTGTGGGCCACCTTCTGGAGTCACTGATTATAAATTTAATGGCAGCTATAAGATAAGAACAAAACATACCCTCTGCAGCCTGCTTTAAGTTTGCTTGGATTTTGTGAATAATAAAAGACGAAAACTACAAGGAGTGCTGTCCTGCTGCTGCAATGACTGGGAAAAATTAAAACTGAAATACTTTGTATACAACATGCAATCAAATAATTAACCATCCAACCCACAGTTATTACTGGTAAAGAGAAAACAAAATCTTTGCTGCAAGTTGCTGTGTCACTACATTTGAACACACTAATTAAGAAACTCTTCTGTCTTGAAAAGTCCTGTTTACATGCATCGATTTTGGCAATGCTCCTCTCTGGTGAAAGGACTTGACATGCAAGTTGCTACATCGAGCTGCAGTAGCTCATGGAGTTCTCTCACTTCATCTGAGAATGTGACAGACCATCCACTGACAACATTACCTGAATTTATTCAATAAACCGTACCAGCCAGACACTAATGTACACAGACCTTTCAAGACTGGGCTCCTTTCAAACAGGTATAAATGATTCTCCACAGAAAGCCACCTCTCTGTAAACTGTTTGCTTGGGGTTTTTTTTCTTGTTTTTTTTTTTTTTTTTT
>NW_019472110.1:0-1777 GCF_002814215.2 Seriola lalandi dorsalis
ACACACACACACACACACACACACACACACACACACGCGCACACACGGCCTCCGTCATACACACATGTGAACAACAAGCTTACACTTGAAGGCAAACTCCAGTCTGCAAAATAAATGCAAATTTGTACCGTTGACCAATTTCTGTTTAAAATGTCAACCACTGCTACTGTAGCATGTGCATGACCCAGTCGTGGCAGTGGTAGTCACAATGACACTGAGAATCTTCCAGCACCACCTGTTTTACATGGACTTGAGACTAGAACAGTTTTCACTGTGCCACTTTGTGACAGAGATACGATGTCAATAACACACTGACGACTTAGACATTTTAGCCTTATCAGACAGCTATTAAAGAGAGGGAGAGTATCTTACGTTAAAAATACAACAGGGATTTAGTGCATTATTTTAAACAGTAGACTAATGTTTTCATTATTTGAATTGTAAAAGCATTCATCAGTTTCACTGGTTATCCATGTAGGACATTTTGGACAATTCTGGACACATTACACACCTCTGCACAAATAAATCATATAATGCTAAGTCCAAATCTACATATATAATCTAAGTTTTTCAAAAATCACCCATTTAGGCAGCGCGTAAATGTATTCAAATGCTCAGCTCAGCTTCCTCTCTGACAAATACGCGGCCATTCAGCATACAAAATGATGGGAATCAGGGAGCGTGCGTTACAGGCAGATGTGCACGGAGGTGTGCAGAGATCTGAATTACCTAGCTAATCACTTTCTCTTTGAGCCAATGACTCTTACCATGTCAGATGTCTCTGATGCACATCAACACTCAACTCATCTCTCCTTCCATCTGTTCATCATCTATCCATGGCCATTTTGAGTATTTTATTTAAATAATGTCATGCTTCTCTACCCTGTCTTTCTTTTTCTCGCCTCATAATTTACAGTCACAGGCTTTTAGCTAATGCCTTATTCAGAGCGACTTATAATCAATGCAGCACCAGTCACAACAGTCAGCAGGAACCCAGTGATAGGAAAACAGCTGATAGGATGAGAACAGCCCGGGAGAAAAAGTAGAAGAAAAAATAAATAAATGCTGTTATTTTTTTTGACATTTTCCCACCATTGTCAAGGTGACTACTGGTTGTATGTCCTCTGCCCTTCTTCCTTCTTTCTTTCATCAATCAATCATGCCATCAATCCATTCTCCTATTCATTATTACTCTTCTCAATCATTTATGCATCCTTTACCAATGTTCCCCTTGTCAATCCTCCTCTTCCTCTTCTACTATGTCCCTCTGTCATCCAGTTCTCCTCTTTTTTTAAGTTTGTGAGCAAACTGGCCATTGCATCATCATCATCATCATCATCATCATCATCATCATCATCATCATCATCATCATCATCATCATCATCATCATCATCATCATCCCTGACACAAATTCATCAGTCTGCTCTCACTTCTGATAATATAAATTTCCTCTAAGTGCGAAAGACATTTAAAGATAAAAGTGAGAAATAGGGTTGGATAAAGAGGGGAATTAGGGGTAAAAAAGTCTGAGTCTCAGGGAGGAGGAGAGGATGATGGAAAATGGGTTGTGAGGAGGAATGAATATGCATTACTTAGGGGTAGTACTTTGGGTAAAAGGAGGGGGGAAAAAAGCAAGGAAAATGGTGAGTAGAAGGTAGTGGAGAGGAGAGACAGACAGTCGGAGACAGTGCAACGTGCTTACAAGGGAATGGCTGTGTGATAAATAAAGACAGGACGAGGGGGTAGAGGGATTGGGCTAGTAAATAATGATCCAGTC
>NW_019472111.1:0-1777 GCF_002814215.2 Seriola lalandi dorsalis
TTTTTTTATCTTTCCTACTCTCTTCTTTCTTTCTTTTTAAATTTCATTGTAGTTCTCAGGAAGCGACGGCTAATGTACATATTAGGATACTTCTAATGAAATAACTGTTTACTTGTATACTTCTATGTATTTTGTTCAAATACTAAATACCTCATAATGTCACTTTTAAAAACATATACAACATGAAGAAATAACTTGAGGAGACAGTTTGTTTGTTCCTCTGCACTGAATAAACACATTGCCTGTGTGTGTGTGTGTGTGTGTGTGCATGTAGGAGTGAAGATCATCACTCAGCAGGTTCAGCCCAGCAAAATCCTGCCCAAGCCTTCATCAGTGGCTCTGTCCAGCAGCAGCTCCTCTCCCATCATGGTCGTCAGTAGCAACGGAGCCATCATGACCACCAAACTGGTCACTCAGCCCACAGGTGGGTGATTGGAAACTCGTGGCAGTTTACACGCTGTAAAATCAAATCTAATCCAGTGAATGAAATTTTGGCGTTTTGGCGTGTTTCAGACTCAAAGAGGTAAAATTGTACAATATCTCACAGAAAAGCAAAGATTAGGGAAAGAGTCTGTTCTTCTCCTCATGACACCTCAGATTTATCTCATGACCCTTTGTAGGGGCCCCACCCCTAAGTTGAGAACCACTGGACTGAACTATTTAACACTATATAAAGTTAAAACCAGCTCCGCCTCAAGCAATTACAACAATAAAATGCTGCTTAAACATTGATGCACCTGTACTAATAACAATCTAATAATAGAAATAATTTATTTCTGCAGAATAGTACTCAAAAATGACTGATGTACAGTACCCTGGTCTAGCTGTTTAATAGTAACTCTGTATTTCTGTATGCAGCTTCTCAGGCCACCTATACAAGACCCACTGTCGGCCCCAACATCGGCGCCAGAATATCAGCCTCCAGTGGCGGCACCACCTACGTGAAGACCACCAGCGGCAGCATCATCACTGTTGTGCCCAAGTCACTGGCCACTCTGGGCGGGAAAATCATCAGCAGCAACATTGTGTCTGGTGAGTGGACACCATGCTATAACAGCTCTGCATGGACGGCTGTTATCACACCAACGTCAATCAGAAGCGATTGTCGTGATCAGTTATTGTTTGATGAAATATCGTCTTCCCTCTGCCGCAGGCACGACAACTAAGATCACGACCATCCCCATGACCTCCAAGCCAAATGTCATCGTGGTGCAGAAGACAACAGGAAAAGGAGCGACTATCCAAGGACTGCCGGGCAAGAACGTGGTCACCACGCTTTTAAATGCTGGGGTCAGTCAAACACGGCAATTTGGTATCTACCACTGAGGTCTTCAATCATCAGTGATCATTCGCTGACCATATCTCCTGTACATCTCTTTTCTTTTCTCCCATGCTGCTGCTTGTAGTCTGATGTGCTGTATTAAACCTAAACTGTGTGTTGCTGTGCCTCAGGGTGAGAAGGGCTTACAGGCCGTTCAGGGGACCAAACCAGCGATCATCACCGCCTCCAGACCCATCACCAAGATGATTGTAACCCAGCCCAAAGGCATGAGCTCTGGATCCCAGTCCACCGCCACCAAGATCATCCCAACCAAGATCGTGTACGGCCAGCAGGGCAAGACTCAGGTAGAGACCGGCTCTCCACCAGCTAATCAAATGTGCCTCTGCTTTTGTCTTTTTATTTGTTTTATTTTATTATAGAGTTACTCCACCAATATACAGCTCTGGTATAATCCAACTTTAAAGGCACTTTTTTAAACTTTCCATTTTCAAATTC
>NW_019472112.1:0-1777 GCF_002814215.2 Seriola lalandi dorsalis
TTTTTTTTTATTACAAATATGTATTAAATAATATGAAAAGTTAGACAGGGAGATACAATCAAAGTATAATCATGGTATTGTTGATTAATATTTATATTTACATTGTTTTGTGTCAATATTTTCCCAAATATGACAAATAAATGCATTTCATAGTAAAACAAACAGTACATTCACATAGACATATATATATACATATATATATATGTGTATATATATATATATATATATATATATTAACACAATAAAGAAAAAGTGTTGTGGGAGGGGTGGAGAAAGTGAAATGTATAAGACAAACTTCATACATAGGCTTTGGCAAGGGTGCATCACTTATATCAAAGTAAACATAAGAATCCTTTAGAGAAAAATACACATACAAATGAGCAGTAGAGCAGTAGAGAGGAAATAAAGAGTCCAGTGCATGTGTTTTTTTTTTCATTCCCATGAGTAAAAGAGCAGCAACATTGTGTGCTTGGCTGCACCCTATATCCCTGTGGCATCTTGGGAGTGGGTAGGGTGGCAGTGTTGATTGTCTACTTTGAACTGGCAGGTACCAGCATGCTTAGTGTGGCAAGGCCAGGTTTTGAGGGAGGTGTTTTGCCAGCAGCCATTTTGTTCAAGCTCCTAACATCAGCCTGCCAAGAAGGAATTTTCTTTGTGGTCATGTGGCGTCGTGCATGTTTGGTGAGGTGATCACTGCGCATGAAGCGCCGGTCACACACGGGACAGACAAATTTTTTTTCCCCAGTGTGTGTTCGCCG
Organism: Seriola lalandi dorsalis; assembly: GCF_002814215.2. Classification (NCBI taxonomy): domain Eukaryota; kingdom Metazoa; phylum Chordata; class Actinopteri; order Carangiformes; family Carangidae; genus Seriola; species Seriola lalandi. The sequence continues at coordinate 759 of NW_019472112.1, forward strand.
GTGACGGGAGAGCTCGTCAGAGCGGGCAAACCTCTTATCACAGCCGTCCCAGCTACAGCTGAAAGGCTTCTCACCTAAGAGAGGGAAAGAGAGGAAAAACATGGAGTAGGGAGTCAGCAAGTGAGTCACACTGCAGTCATGAAATCTTCACGCGTCACAGTGCCCTGTTTGACATAAAACAATGAGCTCACTCTCTTCCATCAAGAATAACAAGACCAAAGAAGGAATGCTTTACAAACAGGATGCAGCACTCATCTGCTGTACACACATTCTATTCCACATCCTCACACAATTTTACAAAACCAAACTCTTGAAAGTGCTGTAAACGCTCACCTGTGTGTGTTCGAAGGTGAGCCTTGAGGTGTGAGCTCTTGAAGTATGTCTTCCTGCAGCCTGGAAAGTTGCAGACATAGTTTCTCCTGCGGGAAAAGTCCATTTTTGTGGATGCGGTGTTGCTGCTGGGCCCCGCTGGCACATACACAGGCGCCGGGGCCAGAGGTAGCAGCTTGGTGTTGCCCAGGGTCATGACAGTCTGAGAGCAGTGAGGGGCCTGAGAGACTGAGGACTGAGGGAGAACCAGCATCACCGTGCCCTGTGGCACTGCTGAGCCTACGATGAGGGACTGTTGGACAGGGGTGGTGTTAGCTGAGGTGGGCTGGGGGAGGATGGGTGTGGTGGCAGTCCGAATTCCACTACTGGATGTCTGAACCGCGCTGGGGATGAAGGCTGATATTATCCCTGATTGGCTGCTGACAGGGAACATCTGGCAGATGATTTGAGGGCTGGTGACTGGAGGTGGGGACAGGGTTGCAGGAACAGAGGGAGGGAGTGGGCTGTTTTGTGGTTGAGTATTGAGAAGAGTTGGGGTGGGGACATTGTCCAAACAGGATTTTGAGGGACTGGGCTGCTGTTCTGTCTTTAACTGTGTGAGAGGAGCAGGAGGAGATGGATGTGTGATTACATGCTCAGTCTTTGTCATGTGTTGCTGCTGCTGCTGCTGCTGTTGCAGTTGTTGCTGC
>NW_019472113.1:0-2665 GCF_002814215.2 Seriola lalandi dorsalis
GAGAGAGAGAGAGAGAGAGAGGGAGAGAGAGGGGTGAGTGACTGGGACTTTCCCCAGGATCTCAGAAAAAGGAGGGAGAGAGGAAGCAGACAGTGGGAGCGACGGAGGACAGGAACAAATACAGGAGGAGGGAAAATGGATGGGTTGTCTTGTGTATGGGCTCGTTTCTCTTTCCCACAGTGGAAATGACCCAGTTATTACTGCACGCTGTGTGAAGGAGAGGACAGAGGATAAAAACCATGAGAGATGTATCAGAGAGATTGTGTGACAACCTTCCCTCCACTGTACTGAAAAGCTGCAGAAGTTGCAGGAGGTTGTCTGGAGCTGCAGAAATGTGTCTGTCTTTCAGTGTCAAGGTTAATGGTGTGTCCCCAGAGCTTACTGCAGTTGCCACCAGTGTTCCCGTTGATCCCACACACATCAGCCACCAATGCTGCTCCCCATATGGCACCGCCGACGGTGTGTGTGCGTGTGATAGGGATCAGTAGTCTTGATTGTGATTCAGTTTGTGGCATGTGTGTTTGCTGGGAGTGTGTGTGGTCTTCTCGGTGAGCCAGCTGCTAGCATTCAGGGTTGTGTACGTGTGTGTGTGTAATAGTAGAAGAAAACCGTCTCTGACATTAGCTAACTTGCCATGTCATCTCAATCCAGCGATAAAAGAACAAGGACTCCCTTCACCCCTGTCTGTGTGTGTGTCCACATTAGTGCATGAGCATGTGTGTGCATCACTACATCTGTGTGTTTAAGTGTGTGCTTTAAAACATGTGTTTGTGTGCATTTTTGTGTGTGTACGCATGTGCGAGTCTATTGTATGTCCAGGTGCTTCTGAGTGTGTGTGCAGGTATGTCTGTCTACGTGTGCTTGTGCTTCTACATGTCTATATGAATGTACATGTGTGTGTGTGTTTCCAGTGAGGGTGGTCCCCACCTGTGGATTACACTGTGGATTACACTGCATACAGGCCTGTACATTGTATAGGCCTGTATGCAGTTCCTCCACTAAATAAAAGTCTAAACAACTTAAATATGTTTAAGCTAATGTTTAGCAGCTAAGATATCTCAGAGGGAAATGGAAAAAAGTGAAGGGGAAAGCCCCTCGCTCTGCACATACTACAATATCTATTTTAATCCTGTTTGACAACTTTAACTAATAATAAATCAACTGATTCACACAGGAATGTGTGTGTAAGCTAGTGCCAGCTAGTGGTTTGTGTCTTGGGTGTTCTGTAAGCATGCGATACGAGCGGTGGATACTGTGTTTCAGGATGGTGTCCATTCATTATAATTAAAGCTGATCACCCGGCGTATGCTCCAAAATACTTTCTGGCTTGTGTTCACATTGTGCCACCCACAACACATGCCGATTAGTGTCTTTCCCTAGCCCCTGTAGCCCACAGACTTGAGACTGAGATATCATAGACAAAGAAGAGTTTTCTTGGCTTTTAGGAAGTTTTAAAAACATAAAACCTTTTTGGTTTAAAAAAAATCACAGGAGAATAAGTAATAATCAACCTTATCTGATCTTATCTTCCATCTTATCTGCCACCAGGGGGGCGAATGAGATGTTTTGGCTTCACTTATGCGGAGCTGTGATGTCGTCCATCTTTGTAAAGAGTCATTGGTTGTATTGTTTGATTGATAGAGTACTTCATAAGCAATCTGTCATTGTTTTTCTGTACTGTAAATTTCTTCTACTGAATTAGGGATTAAGATTTCCATGACTCTTAAGTACAGATGCACTGTCATGGGCGGTGTAGTTGATGAATGATAACGTTCTCAGTCTTTTTCGGCAAAATAATCTTAACTCAAGTTCCACTTTCTAGCAGTTTATTTTTTACCAGTTTTTTCCAGAGCTTTCGATGTTTTTTAAGTGAGACCTTGAGTTAATATTATTCCCTCAAAGTACTGTTCCCAAGGTCATGACTAAACTTTCATGCTCAAATTTCACTTTTTATGTTTTGTTTTAAATTGACAAGGCTTTCAGACTTAAGCAGCCAGCAGTGGCAGAGCTCTTCATAACTAACGACGACAGAAGTCTTCCTGAATTACACTGAGGAATTAGAGCTACAGGATCAGAGACTAACCTCAAAGTAGAGCAAGACTGTACTTACAAAACTGCTAACAGGGAAAATTACATTATCATCGTGATGTGATCTTCCCTTTTCATGGTGAATATATTTTGGCATTATTTGATATAACTGTCATAATAAAACATGTACAAACTCAGAAATAGCAGGGTAAGGGGTAAGGCTAAGCCACCTATAAGAAATGCATCAGTAATATAGCTATACAGGGATTTCATTGACACTGAAACTGTTACACTGAAGACTGAAAAATATCAAACCAAAAATATCAGTATTGGCCTTCAAGAACACATATCAGTCTAACCCCAGCTGGCGTTTGAGAGAGAAATAGAGGGAGACTGCAAACCACATCTTAGCCTGCCAAAAATCACATTTCCCCTCTACAGTATAGCTGGTTTACATTAACTCTCACACATGCATGGCAAAGCCTGAGTCCACCCATTTCACATTTCATTACCATGAAAAGCTCAAACTGTTATACCAGCCTCTCCAATGCAGCAGAAATCTCTAATGTGATTCATCAAAACTTAAGATGAAAAAGAACTGTAAAATGTGGTGGTTAAGTGATGAAGAGACGTATTG
>NW_019472114.1:0-1328 GCF_002814215.2 Seriola lalandi dorsalis
AACTGCCGACCAGGTCCCCCTCCGTTAGAAGTTTGGGCCCCATCGCTCACCCTGGGAAGAGATGGACCAGGAATCATTCTCAAAGAAGGAAAAGCTCCTATTCTCAGGAAAGGCATCGAAACAGCCATCTCAGACCTAAATTCTAAGCCACAAAAAACGATGCCATCACAGCTGTTGCTACCAGCTGTATCAGCTCAGTTCAGCCCAAGCAGGTTTGCTGGATCTGTGTGTTTGCCCTTTAAAATAACAGACAGATGAGGTAGACTTGAAAAAATGTTATTGATTTGATGGACTAGACAAAAACCTCAGGCATTTTTTTCTTTTTTTTCAGACACAGAGTGACCACAACGCATTTAGCCCAAAAGGACTCCGAACTCAGTCTGCTTCAAGGAGAGCTTGTCCTCGTCCACAGACTTCGACCCGACGGACGGGTTCTGGTTACTCAGGAGAGCAGTGGGCAGACAGGCTTATTCCACAGCAGTGTTCTTCAAGCCCTCGAGAGGCTCAGCTGACTGTGTGGTACTGGTGTAGTGTATATTTCTATATTTCATGTGTTCAAACTGCCAAATGACTTGACTGACCTGCTGAAAAGCCAAATGTGTGTTGAGGTCCAAAGGTTAATACTGCCAAATGACAATCCTATGAAGGAGGTGTTTATTTTTGTCCTGACTACATATGAGAGTGTGGTTAAATTCTCCAGAGATATATTTTGTGTCCTTCAATGTGTGTGCATGTTTGTGACACACATACCATGTACTATACTTATAAGATTTTGCACAAAAACCCACCTAATGACTGTTCCTTGTTTAATACCCATGTTACACGCATTGGTGAGTGCCTTTGTCAAAACCCACAAAGAAAACAAACTATATTTAAATATATTTAGACAAATTATGATGTAAATTATCTGTACTGCTTATGTGGTAATAAACTGTACTTGCAGAACATTAGCAATGTGGTGTCTTACTTAAGGTGTACAGTGTCATCCTTTGACTAACTTCTATACTGTATCATAATAGAGAAATCCTTGTTTAAATGCAAAAGTCCTGCATTTGAAACTATATTGAATATACGTAATAGCAGCAAAATGTGTGTTAAATGTGAAAGTGAGCCTATGATTTCTTGTAGCATGTTAAAATAGTCACGCAGGACCTATAGTATTTCAGTACTGCAGCTGAGTTAACAACTCCATATTATGTTTAGGAGTTGCCCTACAATCTACATGTTAAACTTTATTCTGTACCCTGTCTCCACAGCAAGGCTGGATTATCTTCAATGCTAAGGGCCCCACTAGTTCACTGTGTATTAATTGATGGTAATTCAAATGC
>NW_019472115.1:0-1777 GCF_002814215.2 Seriola lalandi dorsalis
AGACTCACCAAATGAGAAGGAGATCAACCATTCATTATAGATAAATCTTCCGCTGCATGGCCTGCAGTAGAAATTTGTCTCTTGCCTCGAGCAAAATTGCAAATCATACACACATATCAAAAACCAATGGTAACAGATAATAACAAAAACTAAAATGCAGTAAAATGGAAATAGAATTATACCCCCACAAATACACTTTTAAAAAGAAGAAGAATAGTAGCATGGTAGGGACACAGATGGAGAACAATAACTTATAGTTCATTGGCTATAATTCATGAAAGCACAGTCCTTAATAACACTGGACAATAACATCATACCAAAGTGAAAGTCAGAGTGCGGGAATCTAAGTGTGTGTGTGTGTGTGTGTGTGTGTGTGTGTGTGTGCACGCGCCCACATGTGTGTGTGTGTGTGTGTGTGTGTGTGCGCATGCCCATGCGTGCAGCAGTGTGTAAAGAGAAACACAAACTGGAGCAGTGATAGCAGTACTCTGACCACTGCCAACATTCACTGTCAAATGCATCCACTGTCAAATGCAAACACCGTGTGCGTTTGGTGTCTGAGAGAGAAAAGATAAACAGACAACACAAACACACAGCTGAGCTCTAAGCTCAAAGCACAGTTTCCTGGGCCAGTATTTTCCTACTGTGCGTGTTTTCAGTGTTTACGTGACCACAGCCGGCACATGCTGCTATGTAATCGCAGTACATGCTTTAACACCACTTTAACAACGAATAGTGACTGAACAAAGCATTCGGTTGTAACATTTTCTGGTCCTACACTTTGAGCCACCCAAAGCACACATTGGGGACATAATGATCTTTTGGAATAAAGATTCTTTTTCCTCATTAACTATGTACTACTGTTGATCAGACAGAGCACTGAAGTTTATATTTGATAACATTTTGAAAGATTAAAATGTTTTGATCTGGCTGACAGTCAAAGGGCTAGCTTTCAGAATGTGTCATATTTTCTGGTGCAGAAAAAGGTCTAAGACTAAAATTAAATCCTAAAAGATCAGCCCCCAGTGAAAATGTAGTCACTTAAACATACACCTTATTCCACTTTACTTAGCAGCTAGTGTAAAACTAACTACCTGTTCATTCCAGGATGTACTTTAGGCTCAGAAAGTGAAAAGAAAATAAATAACCACCAATTTAGCTGTGCTATCATGACTGGAATGACACTAAGCTGTTATATATGGCAACTGTATTTCAATCAACTGAGCATGGAGGCTCTCTCGCCTCTTACACGGCAGAAAACACAAAACACTGAGTTCCAATTCAAGGGCCACATCGTTCGGGGGCTGCATTTGACTTCTACCTCATGAAAGCATTGTAGCGCTGTCCAGGGTGCTGATTCTGGAGACGCCATGATTGGTTCCCCACATTAGTCAAATTGTGGGCCTAGAAATTTGCCTTGACTGATCAATCTCTTCATTTGAATCACCTGTTCACCTCACTATGTATACTGCTTTGTTCCAGATCCTGGTCTTGGACATGCCCACATCAAGCTTTACTTGAATCACAGTGTGGAAAAGAGTATGTAAATAAATACATAAACAATTCATTTTTATTCAAAAGGTTTCACTCTCCTTAAATGATACATACAGCCTCCATTTTCCATCCATTTTTGTTTTTTCCTCTGCGAAGAGAGACCGCTATGGCTACGAAGGGCTACACCTTCGTGGATTTAGTTCTTCAAAGGACACAACCGCTAAGTTGTGAAAGCTATTGGCTTGGCCTCTACCTCATCAATGCATTGTTGTGCTGATTCTGA
>NW_019472116.1:0-1777 GCF_002814215.2 Seriola lalandi dorsalis
GTGTGTGTGTGTGTGTCTGTGGTAAAGAATGTTGATTCGACAGGTTTCTACCTTGTAGATTCACAGTTCCCTTCTGCTCACTTTTCTGCCTCTTTCTTCCTGGGTGTCTCTCTGTCTGTGGCCCGTGCTTTGTCAGCAGTGGGTGCTTAACAAGAGCATGCTGGGTCTAGTTGGGCACTGTGCCAACAGCTTGCTTGTTGCCATGTGCTCTACAGGGAACCCTCACGTCTCAAAGATAACCGAGTTGCCAAATGTGTGCTCCACAGAATAAAACCATAAACATAGGAAATCTTCCCCATCTTCTTCTTCACCCCAAAAGTCTCCTCTCATTTTTCTTCAGGCTTGTTATTCTGCTTTCCGACAGCCCCGGTCTTCGTCACCAACCATCCATGCTCCCCAATATTACATCTATTGCCTAAAAAAATAGGTCTGCATAGATTAGCCTGCTTCCAGACACCACAGCCATATTTTGACATACTAGCATGAAATGAAACTGAGATAAATACCCCTTTAGTTCTCGCCAACATGATCTCGTATCACACGCAATGGTTTTGTGACACAGCTTTACAAATACTATTTCTGACACTGCTTTTCAGCTTCAACAAACACTCTTGGTATAGACTAAGCCTCTTCAGTCTCACTGCTATTGTACGAAGACAATAAGCTTGATGTCCAGGAAGTTTCTTGGTAATCAGACAAAGTCGCATCTCCCGGGGCTTGTTCTCTGTCCAAGAGAATTTGGCTTTTCTGGAACACAATCTGTCTGGCTGGCTGATGGGATTTATGCTCTACTGTTGCTGATTGGTCCAGCCTGGCCTTTTCCTGTGTCCTGTCTGACTCTGCTGCACCCGTCCTTCCCAGACTGATCCCAAAAGCCATAAAATGTGTGTGTGTGCGTGTGTGTGGGTGTGTGTGCGTGTGTGTGTGTGTGTGTGTGTGTGTGGGCATGTGTACAAGTATGAGATAAAGATCTGTGTCTGCACACGTGTGATTGCATAGCAGCTGCCAGTCAAAACTCTTTTTTAGAAAAATGTCTAATAACCTACACGTTTGCCAGACTAGTCACTCTTTTGGTGAAATGTTATCTACCTTTATTCAGTTTAATGAAAGGCGATATTACAAAGTGGTGGATTTTGTCCAAAATAAGGTCACGCTGGGAGAAATAAAGGAGTATTGGTGAAGGGTAGCATGAGAGAAAGAGGGGTTGAACACCGCAAATTGGCCAGACTTGCATGCCTGTGAGGGAGAGTTGCTTCCACCCGACGCCTGTGGGAGATCAGGGTGTGTGCTTAATATGTGCTTTCAATGCATAAGTGGATGAGCATCATGATGTACATTTCTCTGCGTTGTGACTCACACTGTTGCTTCAGCTCCAAAGTAGGTCGGAATTGGCCGTCTTCCTCCCATCTCCCACCACCAGCTCACTTCATCACTCCTCCATTCAAGTCAACTCACTTTCATCATTACACGCTGTGTTGGACACTCCTATTCTTCCTCTCCTTCTTCCTACTCGCCTCTGTGGCTCCTAGCACACCATTAAGGAGTCCCCACGGTAGGCTTTATTCTCTAATCCTCCAATCTTTTGATTTGTCGTTTTCCAGAGGAGGAGGTACAATAAATGAGAGAAATGGATAGACAATGTTGTTCTGACCCTGCCCAGTCGTGTCCTGTTTTTTTGATCCATGATGGATTATGATATCTGCTGCACTGTCTGCCAAAATGAACAGAGGGTTTACATGGATCTGCTCTTACATCAACCGCAACAGAGTCTATCACT
>NW_019472117.1:0-1776 GCF_002814215.2 Seriola lalandi dorsalis
TTTTTTTTTTTTTGAGAAGCACAACGTTTAAGAGACTAATTTAGTCACGCAGCATTCCAGAGATTCCACCTCTGGTAAGGAACCTCCAGAATAGAACCGCAGATGTTTCAGCTACAGCAGCACGTTTCCTGCCCCCTTTCATTCCACATGGGTCCTTATGTGACAGCAAACCACAACTCTCAGTCCACACAGAGGGATGGAAATAGACACCCATGCTTGCATAACTTGGTTCATGCATGAATTTGTGAACTGCTAACTAGCTAACAACACAAAGTGATGAGAGAGACATTCACATTTCCTTTTACATACTCCTCATGCCATGCAATTGCAATAAGTAAACGTGTTTGTTCTCTTTAAAGTGCAACAAGACAAAGAGTATACAGTCACGCTGTTGGCTCCGTGACGATGCTGACATGCTGATGTTTCGTAGGTATAATGTTTATGTTGCATTATGTGCGTTCTGACATTAACAATAAAAACGAAGTGCAGCCAAGACTAATGGGAATGTTGTTGATTATGCAGGAATTTGGTCATAAACCAAAGTATTGGAAAAAAATTGACCTAATCAGTAATGAATTCACATTTATTTGAGAATAAATGTGAATACATTCAAGATGCCATTCAAGCAAGTTTTTTTCCCTGCAAGGCCCCTTGATATTGACAGACGATACAAGTATCTTACCTTCCTTAGCCTGCTGGAGTTGCTTTGGGCTCTAATGGCCGCCAGAAGAGCAGACCTCTCGTTCTCCTCCTCAACATAAGATGCTTTCTTCATGTTACTGGGACCAGAAGTGTATATCTAATAATGAAAGGAAAAAAATAAAAAGAGAAAAAAATCAAAATCCCCTTCTTGTCTTCCAGCCAACATCAGCAAATGCAATAATATTCTTGAGAAAATTAAGAATATAGTGTATATTTCTATCGCTGGTAGTCACTATCACTGCCCAATGGTTCTCTTCCAATACATTCTCATCCATCCATCCATCCATCCATCCATCCATCCATCCATCCATCCATCCATCCACATACTGCATGATGCTTATCTTGATCTCACCTTCTTCAACCTGTCCCTGCCTCCCCCTGTCTGGATTGCGTCCATCAGGCTGCTGTGCAGAGATGTCTCTTTCTCCACAGATCTACAGATCACCGGTCTGAACTTCTTAAGTGGCCCAAACACTGTCACCGGCTGTGGTACATCACCGCGGTCTGATACTGTGACAGAAGGTTGTGGTCTCGCATCAGGTGTGAGATGGGTGGCTGCCTTCGTCATGTCCCTTGTGTTCTGAAGACAAGATGTGGAGTATTTAGTACAGTGTAATTTACAGGAACAATTTTATTGTTAAAATGCTTCATAGTATTTATTTTTCAGGAGACCCATAACATGCAATTTTTATAATCCAGGTTTTACTTACATTTGTCCGGCCTTGGGATATGGTCTTTGGGGCTGTGGGTGGTTTGGCAGATGAGTGTAGAGGACTGCTTTGTGCAGGGTTGGAACTTCTGGGCCAAATCTGTTTAATATCATCTCTGTCATTGCTGGCGGTCACATTTATCTGGGCAGGGCCACTAGACTGAATGTGCTTACTCTTGGCTGTTTCTGTTTCCAGCGTAGAAGTGCTTCCTTTGGTCGATCCAACACTGTCTGGTCTCGCTTCACCAAAATCTCTCTGGCTATCTGACACATACTCTGGACAGCTCATTAATCTCTTAGGACCAGAAGGGTTGGGTTTAGAAGCAGAGTCGTTCTCCTTATTATCTGCCAAAGAGGACTGGGAA
>NW_019472118.1:0-1324 GCF_002814215.2 Seriola lalandi dorsalis
TGCACACCTGTCTGTAAAAACACATACACTTGGGGGTTAGAAGAATGTAATTTTTCCCCTGTCAATCACTGAAAATGAAATAGTTGCTCCAATATTTCTTTATGATGTGATATTAAATTCAATCGGTTAAAAATGGCAAATAGGTATGTTTCAGAAGTGAATGAGTTCAAAGTGTGGAGGATGTGATAGGAGGAGGCAGACTGAACCAAGCTGCAGCCCAGGTAACAATGGTCGTGAGTGTGCTTTGGGGAAAGTGTTCCACAGCCACCTGGGACCAGACCTATCACACAGGCCATATGTTTGGACTGATAAGCCACTGAATCTGGAGCAAAATCATGGCAGGGGTAAAAAAAAACACACACACAGTTATCTCTTTCTTTTGTTCTCCCTGTGAGCTGATTTCAGTGAATAACCATTAAGACCCGTGAACGAAATGGAAGGGAGAGGTAAAGCTCAATAAGAATCTCAAATCTGATTCATTTGGTCTGACCTAATCCACAAAGAGAAGTGATATCAATCTACTTTTCATCAGCTGGATACCTGATAGGAGACAAAACTCCAACAGCTGTTTCTGCCTGAAAAACTAGACATTGACCGAGTCCACGGCCTTATCTGTAATGGAAGACAGATTGAAACACTATCTCTGATATATTAGGTACTGGCTTCAGTAAAGAATGGCTTTCTCCTAGAAATCAAGGGGGAAAAAATCCACTCATAAATGGTGCAAATACTTGAGTTGATAATGAAAGGAAGTCATAAATCATCAACAATGCTCTAGTTTCTCTTATTTGATATGTGAGAGCTGAAACACTGCTATTAATATTTCACATATAACCAGTCTGAAGTTCGACTTTAATCCCACGGCAGCAATGGCTGAGGACACAAGTGATTTTTATTTAAATCCACCTCAGGGGTGTCGGCACTTTATCACATCTAAAAGCAGAGTGAAAAGCAACCTGAGAACAGTGCAGCTGTCCGACCCCAGTGGAGGATCTGTCTGAATTTGATAACCCTGCTCACAACTTTTGACACATTTTCTTAGTATGAGTGTTTAAAGTGAAACTAGCTGGACATGCCGAAGAAAAAATATTCTGCTGTGGTCTCTGCTTTCATCTTGAAGTAACATCAGTTTTCAGACTGGGCTCATGTGATCCCTTCTGGACTCCAGTCATCCATGATTCAGTCACTTGTGAACTCAGACTGACTCACTGTGGGCTAAAACTTTAAACAGGGATCTCTGTGGATCCTTGGTTTCCAATCAATCGTCCTTTTCTGGTTAAATAGGACATTTATGTATAATGATGATGATCGCGTGATAGCAGAA
>NW_019472119.1:0-1323 GCF_002814215.2 Seriola lalandi dorsalis
GGTTATTGGCGTCGTTTGCTTCAGAGTGAAAGCAAACCGTAAACCGTCTGGTAAGCAGTTTCCTTAAATTAATGATCTGAGTGTTTCTGAAAGAACACATTCAAAAATATTCACAGCGTGATGTTGTTTGTCTTTGCAGACAGATGTGGAGAAACTCTGTGTGAGTCACTGAAACAAGAGGCACCGGTAAGTGCTAAACTGGGAACATGTAGCCTCTGTGACTCACTGTCACTGGCTTTTAAAAGCAGATTGAATGTTTATGATGCAAACTTCCTCTACAATCCTGTCTCTTGACAAAGTTTGTCTCCCCCAGGAAATGAGTGGCATAGTCTACACCACGGTGGACTTCAGAGCTCACGAGAAACCCACCGAGGTGTATGCAAACCTAAGGATGCCCAAAACACAAGCTGCTGACACCGAGCGGGCTGACATTGTGGAGTACTCCACACTGGCAATCCACCAGTGAATTCATGTGAAAGCTTCGTTAGGTTCTGATTTTAACGTGGGACTGATTCTGTTGGTGACACCGCTGTGTTTTTAAAGGGAAGTCCATTGATTGTACACATACATGTCAGTTCAATAGTCAGGTTTAGCACTTCTCAGCCTGTGCACAGTTTGAAGAGAGGGTTTAACAAAAATGCATCATGGGAAATTAAGGGTCCGGCCTTGTTAGATCCAGACAGAGCTTGAACCGCACAATGGACAAGGCATCTTGGCTTCTGCTGCTTTTATTTGAACTTTTGTCACTTTTGAGTTCCCTGAGTTTCTAAGAGTGTAATGTCAAATCACTGAACTACCATTTCAAATGTATATAACAGGAGCTTTTAGTGAAACTGATTGAAGGCATTAAAATGAAATGATGATGGAATTAAAGAAATGATCTCTCTTAAATAATGCACACAATCTGGTGAAAAGTTGTGTTGGTTTCCTTGTGGTTTTCTCTTGTTTAAAGGGTGAGATCAGGTCGTGTCATCAGGTTATCTTTTCTTATATCAGTGTTTGTCATCATCAGCTTCTTCCAGATTAGAGCTTCACCTGGCTCTCTGCTGTTGTGGGAGCCGCTCGATATCTATTCTCGGCTTGTTCTTCCTTTGCACAAAAAAAGCTGCTGGCAGTCCCTTTGGTATCATCTATAAAAGATCAGCTTTCTCTGAAGAGAGATTGGATGAATAGACCGGAGTGATTCTTATTCCTGTGACCTTTCAGTGCAACACTGCACCACAAAACGACTGTGACTAAAGATGTTGTTAAAGATGTTTTTCTGCACTGATATAGGATCTTGGTTGTAGCCACAAAAGTCAGACCGACACACACACACACACA
>NW_019472120.1:0-1776 GCF_002814215.2 Seriola lalandi dorsalis
CTAAATGAACATTTCAGTTTTCAAACAGAGGGAATGAAAAAGGAGTGTTTATTTTTGGCCTGTAATAACATATGTTAATTGTTAGAATGCCACAACTTTGTCTTTACTGAATATTAAATTGTACATACCTTTTGCATTTGTTTTCTGTTCCATAATGGAGGATATGTTTTGATTTAGTCAATATGAAGTGTTTAATAAGCTGAAAGCTGACACCAAATAAATCACTTTGTGTAAACTTTGTGTATATTATCTATTTTGTCCATTAATGCTAGAGCCTACTCTAATGACTTTTGATATCTATAGGCTATTTATAATGTGTTATATTCTATATTGCAACATATATTCAAATATTGCAACAGACATTAAAAGAAAGTCATTCCAGTACAATCACTCTACAAACAGGAACAGATTACAAACAGCTCTACAGTCATTGTTACGCACAGTTTGTGGTGTTACTTTGCATCACACTATGCTAATGACAATTTAAGCTTGTGCAACATTTGTGCAAGAAAACATGGCTTTGATGCAATAACAGAAATATAGAGACAATGTAAAGCAATCCAACACAACTACACCTTAAACTACAACTTCAGAAATGTTCTCTCCTGTGTCCGAATTTAAAAAAGAAGTTAAAAATGAAATTTATGCCACAGCATTTCTCAAGGGGCTGGTAGTTTGTTTGTGCTTCCCAGTTGATGCAGTGACAACTTCCTCATCTTTTCGTTGGTAAGGAGGAGCCTCAGATCCTCTAAAAAGAGTGGAAGACTAAATAAAAGAAAAGTGCCGAGACTCAGTCAACATTACTCTGAAGATGAAGTTTTCCTTTGTCTTTCTTCTTTTATTAGGTATGATGAAAAAAACCAACTAAATGTTGTAGTTTTCTGTTTTCCAGTGCCTGTACTGACCTATTGATGAGAAATGTTTGTTTTCCAGATGTCCCTCATCTGAGAGGGCAGCAGAAGATTGAGGAGTCTGAACACATTTTGCTGAGACTTGCCTTCCCTTCAATTTACAACAGTCACAACAAGTCCTGCTGTAAACTCTATCCAGGAGGTTGTTACAAGCTGGTGGATAGCACAGGATACATCTGTGAATTACTGAAAGGAAGAGTCACAAAAACGGAGAAGGACGGCTGGATTGAATTCAAAATATCAAACGTGCAGTTTGTGGATGGAGGCTTCTACAGATGTATTGTGCAGGGAACCCAAAACCACATCTACAGGGACTACTATGTGGAGGTCTCAGGTAAGTGTTCACATGATTTTCATTAATGTCATGTTATAAATCTGTGTTATGCAATAGCCTCTAGTGTGCCCAATAACACTTGGGCGAAAACTGCATTACAACAGCTTCATGAGACAAATGTTAATTTGCAAAATAGTTTTTCAGTGTAGTTTTTCCCCCTGTGTTTGTGGAGGAGAAATCCCACTGTAACTCAAGCCATTAACTCAGGAAGCTTCTGTGACATTTTTGTATTTTGCAGATGCTTCAAGTCACCACAGTCAGTCTCAGCCTCCACTGCCAACAACCATCACAGTCCTCAACACCTCCACAACACTCCCAGACTCCACTGGTCCTGCTCTGGCACAGGACCACAGGGACAGTCCCAGGTACTCTCTCTGTAGATTACTCATTTTCTGATATTTCTTTCTGACTGAAGGGGAACGTGGGATTATCTCAATTATGTGTCCTGTCTCCTTCCCAGGGTCCCCTGGAGTTTTGGCCTGCCGCTGGTTGTCATTGTGTCCATTTCAGTCATGATTTTGATCACTTCGG
>NW_019472121.1:0-1860 GCF_002814215.2 Seriola lalandi dorsalis
GTCAGGTCATGAGAAATACAAAACCAGGTCATACAAAGTATAAAAAATGTGATTTTTCTATCACAGTACCTTCACTTGTTGCTGTTTTTTTTTTTTTTTTTTTTTTTTTTTTAATATTTAACCATGCTCACTGAGCTCTCTCTCTCTCTCTCTCTCTCTCTCTCTGCATCCTCAGTATAAGCAGAACCCAGAAATGTTCAAACAGACCGCAAGGCTGTGGTCTCATGTCTATGCTGGAGCTCCTGTCTCCAGTCCTGACTACACACGTAAAATAGACAAACTCTGTGCCATGGGCTTTGATAAGGTCAGAAGCACTTTCTTCTTCTCTTTTTGTTGCACTGTAACATTCATATATTGACCATGGTGTAGGAGGGGAGAATTTTTTGGGGCGGTGTTGGTTTGGCAGTAGAGATTAGATCAGTTGATTGTCAGAAAATTAATAAGCAACAGTTTTGACAGAAATTTAGTTTTGACTGAGTTTTATGACTTTAACTGAAGCATTTGAGTGTAAACTTTGATGGTAAACATATGATAGTAAGTGAATATTTTTGGGTTTTGGACCATTGTTTGGGAGTCACTTTGGACTTTCAACTTTTTTTGATAGTTTTCTGACATTTTATAGACTGAGCTACTTAATAGAAGTGTTAGTTGCTACCATATTTGATAGCATGCTAGTCAGAGTGAACAAGGCCTTGTGTAGGCTCATTGAAGTTAATATCAAAGGAATTACTCATAACGAGGCACAATTTATTCAGACTTAATTACCATGGAAAGCATTTCTTTCACTTGTATCATAAGGTTCACACAGTTGATGGTCATGAGAGCATGCAACTTATTTCCTTTCAAATTGTTCCTTCAGTTCTTTATGAGCCTGACATTTGCAAATGACAGAGGTTACAATAATTCTTAAATTCTTGTTTCCCCCTCATACAGAATGCAGTAATAGCGGCCTTGTCTTCAAAATCCTGGGATGTGGAAACGGCGACAGAGCTGCTCCTCAGCAACTGAGAGCCAGCCAGGTGTGAGGATCCCAAACCGACTCCCTTCATCACAACATCAGCTCCTCCCCCGGCACATTCCGCCTTTGCCTTTTGTTACACAGACAACACCCCATTCACCACAGCAGTCTGAGTCTTCTTTTTATAACAAAATTTATTTGCTACAAACCTAACACCGGTAGCACCACAATCGCCAATATGCACACTACACTGTTGCCTGTCTGATCCCATGCCGAGTCTCACAAAATCCAAAAAGTTTACCCTTGTAATAAGCCCTGAAAACTTCGTCATGCATCTTGTTTTCCATGCCTTTTAATCATATTGGCTCTGAAACTTTTTTCACAAATTCGTGTTCCTTATTATTGCTAAGAATCAAATGTAACTGCCAATTCCTGGTGGATTTTCCAGGGTAAAATTTGAAAGGAAATCCTGCACACTGCTCTCACAGCACATCACCATTTACTCTTTCAGCAGCGAGTTGGACCTTGTGTTAGATTATTATCTCTCGTATGGACATTTAATACGTTAAAGGTTGTAATTTACGTTTACTTGACGGGATAGTGTTCTGTATGAGCAGTGTAACGGATTTTTCCTGAACAGTTTAATCAGAGATGCTTCAATCATCAGCAGATGTTTGGATGTACAAAAGTTTTTCTTTCTGTCTGTAGAAGTAGAAAAGATCACACAGACATCCGCACACATGCACAGAAGAAAAAGGTTATCTGTAAATAGATGCGTGTAAATTTGAAAATACAATGGGGATATACTTTTTTTCTTACATGGCATTGTAAAACAAATTATTTTAAATATAAACTATGCCTAGTTTACAACAATATGGAAGAGATATCTTTTTATGCTTTTG
>NW_019472122.1:0-1776 GCF_002814215.2 Seriola lalandi dorsalis
GTAAAAAAAAAAAAAAATGTAAAAAAAAAAAAAGCAAAAGTGTTCAATGTATTTAACAATGTCCAGAAAAACCTTTAAAAAAATTCTGGAACAGCATTCACATGTGTAACAACAGCTGATCACCTCTCCTTCGTCCAATAACTTCGTACTTCACACCAAATTCTATTTAAGTCAGTTGAGCTTAAGCGGGACGTAACACATAAGTGCCATGGTAATGAAAATGTGCAATAAAAACAAATTTTCACAAAGGAAGGTATAGAAACTACATAACTACATTATCCGTCTGTCTAATCCTAGACTTTCTCAGTGATAAACACAACCATGTCTTAAAGTAGGGACACATGGAGACAAATACATTTCACCTTCCAACAGTCAGTCAGTTACGGGACTTTCTCACCATTCAGCCTGTTTTACATGTTGAATTTAGAGTTCCTTGCTGCAGTGAGCACAAAATATACTCACTAACTGTGACAAAGGATTTGGACCACAGGTCTAATAAATCACTCTGTTTATTTATAGACATGTTTTTGCACCTTCAAGACACAGTAGATGATTGCAAGGAAACAAGCTTGCCATATAAAAAAAAAAGAAGGGGGATGCCAAATGTTACATATTGAGGATGTGGATGTCATTTCCCTGATATGCTCCTCCAAATTCAGACTGTAAGGGAGTATTATTCCAGCATCACTGTTCAAGGCCATTTCACATTCTTAAAGATGTAAAAGAACATCCTGATCTTGGCAAGTGAGAGATCTCAAACAACTTTCCAAATAAATTTTTGGCCACCAGAGAAAGTTTTACTTTGGAGTAAACCTTCAGTTTGCAATAACTGAAGAACGAAAAGGTTGTGATTATTTTTTTTCTTTTAACTTTTCCTGAAATAATATCACTTTTTAGATGATTATGTACTTTGGAAATGTTGTGACAGTAATAGAAAATTAAATATTAAACAGCATCTTTACCATAATATAATCTGCTAAATGTCTAGTTGTCATTACTAGTACACCAGTGTACCAGTGAGTACAGTACCACAACAAGCATTAAAGGTGAAGGTTCCACCTCATGAACATTGCATTCATGACAGTATAAAAAAAACAAATTTTTACATATGGCAAATGTCTGATGTGATAATTTATAGTAATAAACAGTTACAAGAAGTAAATATTTTTGATTAGCAACTACAAAAGAAAATATGAGCATTAATGTACAGTACTGTACTGTGTAGCTAACCAGAAAGTGCACTGCAGCAGTGAGCAGGTTCAGTGGTTGAACAATGATCACAGGCCATAAACATGAAAGTTAAGGTGCAAACCCATTATGCTTTTTTTCTAATAGATTAGTTTAGTATCCTTACTTTAAATCACAGTTTGTTCAATGATAGTTAATACAAAATGTTTATGAAACTACAGATTTCCATTAAAAACTTGATGAAAGTGTTTTGTTGTTATAATGGGAAGTTAAAAGATAACATATTTCTGAGAATAAAACTTGTGAAATGGGATCTGATTGTCTTGTGATTTTGTAAGCAAATACTGGGACTAAAAAACACCAGTGCAGTCATTGGCTAAATATATTTACACCTGAATCTCTGCAGATTCCCCAGCATTTCACCATGAAGCCATTACACAAAAAGGAGGTACAATCCTGGACTTTTAACTTCTAGCACTGTAAAAGCAATTACTGCCCAACTTCATATCTGTTAGGAATGCATAAAATGCAGAATTAATAGTTACCAGCAACATTACAACAATCAATCACATCTTGTCTTTTTCCTTT
>NW_019472123.1:0-1776 GCF_002814215.2 Seriola lalandi dorsalis
TCTATCTGGATACAACAATTAAGAAGTCAAGCAAGGCTGTTACAGAATTAAACATCTAATTTTATTTAGTTTTAGGCCGACCTCACATTGTTTTGACCTCCAGAACTTCACCCTTTTAGTCTGTGCTTTGGTGTCTGCTCTTATTTCAAGCCAGAGTAAACCAATGGGTTTTACGTATAACGTTCCTTTGACAGGAACATCATTGGTCTAACACATCTGCACCATTAGTGGTGCATTATCCTGATGCTTTCACAGCCACCAAACTCTGTGTGTATTGCTGAACAAGTTACCAGTTTCACACCGGGGGCCAGGGGTCTATTGAAGTGGGCCTACAGGGGCTCTAAAGTTACTGAGGACTGGCATTGTGGTTTAAATGATCTGGCCCTGCGGAAATGTAGAATTTTACTCATGGCAGTAATTGTACCTCACAGCTGGAATGAGAGCGGAGACAGAAGAGTGCATAAAGTGAAAGAAGGGTGAACATTTTATAGTTTTTCAGGGTTAGAAAAGGAGCTAATGATAAAAAAATAATAGATATATGTAAGGGCATATCTATTTGTTTGTTTGCAAAGCAGTCGTAATTTAAAAAAATGTAAATTGAGATACTTACAAACTGTTAAAAAATAATAAAACCAGAGTAATAAGTATACTCAATATGTGTCAATTAAGTACAAAAAAATGAATAAAGGTTGAAAATAAACATTTAAGTGCAATTAAATTACACACCCACAAATGAAATTCTGAGAATAATGTATGAAATATTACTATAACTATACTATTAAATTCATGGTTATTAAACTATCCCTACTAACAGATTTTAATACTAATAATTCACTGTCATACTTGCAGTGTGCATGTAGGTTACATTTGTAATGTGTACCCTTACTTGCAACTAAGTGGCATAATAGTATGCATTAATCACAGGCTAGTGATACAGTGCTATGTTATAAGACAGTTAAGACATAGTTTGCGTTGCGTAACCCCAAAACTTTGTGATAACTTCCTGAACCCTGTGCAGTGAAAAAAAAGTAAACATTTCCTCTGATTGGGTGGCCATTCTGTAGAAAATCTAAAAACTTCCAGATTAGATATTTGTTTGTCTGTATGCCAACTAAACCCCTAGAGTGGTTGTAAATAGGGGAGGTTTTACGCATTTGTGGGGTGGACTGCAGCCCTCATGCGTAATTCATGCCGGAGCGAACGCAGCGACCGACCAGGCTGAGATTCCCTTTCATATTCTAATCAACTGCAAAGGATACATTTGCTCCAAATCCAACCCATGTTAACAGGGCACAACACTGACCAAGCAGAGTTTTCAATCACAGCTAAGACAAGAGTGTGTCTGTGTGTAAGAGGGTGGTTAAGGAATTTTAGTTAACATACTGAACTGTTGAATTTGAATTTTATTCTATTTGATAGGCAATGCATTTTAACATAGTTCCAATGCAGTTCCACAATACACTCCAAATATGAAAATACAATGACATACAAAAAAAGAGGGCACTAGTTTGCTTTTCCAAATTTAAATCCAACTTTTCCCAATTTAAATCTATGATGTAGTATTTTACAGATGGCATTCACCATGCTCCCTGTCACTCTGTTAATGTCTTATCTTTATAGGTAGATCTGGAAAGGAGAAAACAAAAATGAGTGAAGCTCTCAAGTAGATTCAGTAGTAGATATCTTTTCAGTATGCGACAGTGATTCCACTAGATGGGCTTTTTGTCGATTATTTTCAGAGCCTACTTGTATAAGGCTGTGAGGAGTCTGACTGTG